>NW_025175469.1:0-1973 GCF_004010195.1 Chiloscyllium plagiosum | reverse complement strand
CTGGGATTAAGCCCTGCTATATTCTGGGTTTAATCCCTGCTATATTCTGGGTTTAAGTCCTGCTATATTCTGGGATTAAGACCTGCTATATTCTGGCTTTAAGGCCTGCTATATCCTGGTATTAAGCCCTGCTATATTCTGGGTTTAAGGCCTGCTATATGCAGGGATTGGGCCCAGCCAGATTCACGGATTAAGCCCTGCGATAATCTGAGTTTAAGGCCTGCTATATTCTGGGTTTAAGGCCTGCTATATTCTGGATTTAAGACCTGCTATATTCTGGGATTATGGCCTGTTATATTCTGGGGTTAAGTCCTGCTATATTCTGGGACTAAGGCCTGCTATATTCTGGTTTTTAGGCCTGCAATATTCTGGGATTAAGGCCTGTTATATTCTGGGATTAAGCCCTGCTATATTATGTGTTTAATCCCTGCTATATTCTGGGATTAAGGCGTGCTATATTCTGGGATTAAGCCCTTTTATATTCTGGGACTAAGGCCTGATATATTCTCGGATTAACCCCTGCTATATTATGTGTTTAATTCCTGCTATATTCTGGGATTAAGGCACGCTATATTCTGGGATTAAGCCTTGCTATATTCTGGGTTTAAGGCCTGCTATATTCTGGGATTAAGCCCGCCTATATTCTGGGTTTAAAGCCTGCTATATTCTGGCATTAAGCCGTGCTAAAGTCTTGTATTAAGGCCTGCTATATTCTTAGATTAGGCCCAGCCAGATTCACGGATTAAGCCCTGCGATAATCTGAGTTTAAGTCCTGCTATATTCTGGGTTTAAGGCCTGCTATATTTTGGGATTAAGCCCTGCAATATGCTGGGTTTAAAGCCTGCTATATTCTGGCATTAAGCCCTACTATATTCTGGGATTAAGGACTGCTATATTCTGGGTTTAAGACCTGCTATATTCTGGGATTAACCCTGCTATATTCTGGGATTAAGGCTTGCTATATTCTGGGTTTAAGGCCTGCTATATTCTGGGATTAAGCCCTGCTATATTCTGGAATTAAGCCCCACTATATTCTGGGATTAAGGCTGCGACATTCTGGGTTTAAAGCCGGCTATATTCTGGGATTAAGACCTGCTATATTCTGGGTTTAAAGCCTGCTATATTCTGGGATTAAGGCTGCTATATTCTGGGTTTAAAGCCTGCTATATTCTGGGATTAAGACCTGCTATATTTTGGGATTAAGACTTGCAAATTCTGGGATTACGGCCTGCTGTATTCTGGGATTAAGGCCTACGATATTCCTGGATAAACCCTGCTATATTCTGGGTTTAAGGATCGCTATATTCTGAAATTAAGGCCTGCTATACTCTGGGTTTATGGCCTGCTATATTCTTGGATTCAGGCCTGCTATATTCTGGGATTAAGCCCTGCTATATTCTGGGACTATGGCCTGCTATATTCTGGGATTAGCCCCTGCTATATTCTGGGATTAACCCGTGCTATATTATGTGTTTAATCCCTGCTATATTCTGGGATTTAGGCACGCTATATTCTGGGATTAAGCCTTGCTATATTCTGGGTTTAAGTCCTGCTATATTCTGGGATTAAGCCCTCCTATATTATGGGTTTAAAGAAATGCTATATTCTGGGATTAAGCCCTCCTATATTCTGGGTTTAAGGCCTGCTATATTCTGGGATTATGCCCTGCAATATTCTGGGTTTAAGGCCTGCTATATTTTGGGATTAAGCCCTGCTAAAATCTGGTATTAAGGCCTGCTATATTCAGGGATTAGGCCCAGCCATTTTCTGGGATTAAGCCCTGCGACATTCTGGGACTAAGGCCTGCTATATTCTGGGTTTAAGGCCAGCTATATTCTCGGATTAAGACATGCGATATTCTGGGTTTATGTCCTGCTATATTCTGGGATTCAGCCCTGCTATATTCTGGGTTTAAGGCCTGCTATATTCTGAGATTAAGACCTGCTGTATTCTGGGATTACCACCTGCTATAT
>NW_025175468.1:0-1973 GCF_004010195.1 Chiloscyllium plagiosum | reverse complement strand
TTGTCTGTGCTGCCTTTGAGCAGGAACAATTCCTCAGTGTCACTCTATGGTCTTCTCTCTGTAGACTAATACACGATCGCGTGTAAATCAGATACCTTCATTTCAGCTACATATTAAGACATCACACAATCGAATACTGAAACAATTCTTCAAAACTTATGGTATGTAGCAACCAAAATAAGACCCCTAAAGTCAGCAAGTTAAACCTCACAACCAACTTGTCTGCTAATGGTGAAGTTAAGCTGCGATTCTAACCACTGTGTCGGTCTCTGGATGTAAAAGATCGATCCTTGTGCAGTTTTCCAGAGTTCTGCCTCGGAGGAAACTTGGAGTTGAATTCTGACACAATTTTCATTCGTTCAAGTCTGTGATGTGACATTATTGATGATCCTTTCGATCCTTTCATCCACAATACCTCTGCAACCAGTACGTCTGCAGCTTGTCCCCTAACAGGAGCTTCCTTACTCCCTGTTACATTTGACATTGACTCGTCTGTTTGAAGAATAAGCAACAACATGTCCTCCTCCAGCGTAATCCTCAATCCCAGTGCCCTGCAAGGGTTTGCACTCAGCCACCACCCCCACCATCCTCCTTATACCTCACTGTGCGGCCAAATTCCATCTCAATGCCATATCCAAGTTTGCTGACAACACTACCCGTGAAGGCCGGATCTGAAACAATGACAGCACCCAAGACAGGACAGAGATTGAGTGCTTCCTGGCATGGTGTACAGACAGTAATCTCTCCATCAATCTCAGCAAAACAAAGAGGCTGCTCATTGAGTTCTGGAAGCAGAGTGGAGGGCACGTCCCTGTCTGGATCAGTGGGGCTGAGGGGGAGATGGTCAACAGTGTCAAGCTCCTGGGAGTGATGATCACCAACAATCTAGCCTGGTCCACCCACGTCAACGCAATGCTCAAGAAAGCACAACAACATCTCGAATTCCTCAGGAGGGAAAGGGAATTCAGTCCGTCGACATCAACTCCCACCACTGTTTATAGATGCACCACAGAAAACATCCTAACTTTCTGCTGTTGTGGGGCATTCTCCAATTAGGGGGATCGACAGTATCCTTTGTCAGCAGGAGCGAGAGTCCCGTGTTGTATGTTGCCTGCCTGGTGCCCAGGGGTGGGACACCTCTGACCGGCCTGAAAGGAGACGGGAGATGGTGGGGAAGCATCCAGTTGTTGTGGCCCACGTCAGGACAAAATACATCGACAAGACCAGGAAACAGGAGCTGTTCAGGGATTATCAGGAGCTAGGAACCAAATTAAAGAATAGGGTTACCATCTTCGGATTACTGGCCTGCAAATTGGCACAGGGACCCGGGACTAAGGGAAGGCAACAAGTGGCTAAAAGTGTGGTTGGGGAAAGAAGGGTTCCTTTCCATGGGGCATTGGCATCAGTATTGGAACATGCAGGATTGGTACTGATGGGACGGTCTCCAGCTAATCCCATCTGGGAGCAGGGTTCCAGCGAAAAGGATCAATCGGCTGGTTAACAGGAAATTTAATCAGGAAGTGGGGTCGTGGGGGGGCGGCGGGTCGGGGGTGGTGTGGATTCAGCTGCATTGAAAAACATGGAAAAAATGGATAGAAAGGAGAACTCAGGAGAGGTTATTAAAGTCTCCAGCCATACAAACTAGGACAGAGTGTTTGGACAGGGTTAGGAATCAAACTGCAAACACGTTGGATAAACGAATGACAATGGGAAGAGGGATGGTTAATACAGGATTGAATGTGCTATATCTGAATACACGCAGTATTAGGAATAGGGTAAATGAGATTTTGGTGCAGACCGAAATTGGCAGGTATTACGTGGTGGGCACCACGGAGACGTGGCTGCAAGGGGATCAGGACTGGGAGCTAAATATCGAAGGATATATCTCCTAACGAAAAGACAGGCAGCTGGGCAGAGGGGCAGAGGGGCTTGTTCACAAACAAATGAAATTAAACCATTAGCTATAAACAAAG
>NW_025175467.1:0-1973 GCF_004010195.1 Chiloscyllium plagiosum | reverse complement strand
CCAGTAAACATGGGCCTCCTTTCCACTGGATTGTCCAGTAGAGACCAGTAAACACGAGCCTCCTTCCTACTGGATGTTCGAACAGATAGCAGGAACCATGGGCCTCCTTCCCCCTGTACCTTCCAATTGAGACCACTAGATATGTGTCTCATTCCTGCTGGAAGCTCTAACTGAGATCAATAAACATGGGCCTTCTTCCCATTAGACCTTCCAGTATCTCAGCATTAAACCCCAAATAGGCCTCTGATTTCCATTCCCACAACATTGCCCGCCTTTGCATTACATCAGCCCCTTGACCACAGAAACCTTCATTCCTGTTTGTCTCACTCCATAATTCCGATGTCCTCTCCCAGCTTCCCCCATCCATACTCCATAAATCCGAACTGTCTGAAATGGAGTGGTCCCTTTTGTGTCTCACACCAAGGAGTGGATGGACAGACTTTTAGTTAGTAATGGGTTAAAGGATGATGGAGAGTGGGCAGGAAAGTGGAGTTGAGGCTGAAATGGGATCAGTCATGATTCAGAATATACTGTCAGGGTCCATGGCACTCTCCCCCATAATGTGGTTGGCTCTGAGCTGCCCTCTGAACTGGCCAAGCAAGGCATTCAGTTGTATCAATCGTGATGACGTCTTGACAAAGAAATAAAACGGGACAGACCACCCAGCATCGATCAAAATATCAAAAAGACAATGACAGAAATAGCCCTGTCTACCCTGCTCCATCTCCTTACTGACATCTGGGGGCTAGTGCCAAATTCAGGAGAGCTGTCTCACAGACTAGTCAAGCAACAGCCTGACAGAGTCATACTCACAGAATCATACCTTACAGACAATGTCCCAGACACCGCCATCACTGCCCCTGAATGTGTCCTGTCCCACCAGAAGGGCAGACCCAGCAGAGCTGGCAACACAGTGGTGTACAGCCAGGAGGGAGTTACCTTGGGAGTCCTCTCCGCTGACTCCAGACCCCATGGAGTCTCATGACACCAGATTAAACATGGATGAGGAAACCTCCTGTTGATCATCACATACCACCCTCCCTCGGCTGGTGAATCAGTCTCTCTTCCATGTTGAATAGCACATGGTGGAAGCACTGAGGGTGATGACAGCACAGAATGTACTCTGGGTGGGGGATTTCAATACTCACCACTGAGAGTGGCTCAGCAGTAGCACTACTGATCGAGCTGGTCGGTTCCTAAAGGACAAAGCTGCAGGACTGGGCCTGCAGCTGGTAGTGAAAGAAACAACAAGAGGGAAATATCTACATGGGCAATTTAGCATGGCCAATTCACCTAACCAGCACATTTTTGGACTGTGGGAGGAAACCCACAGAGACACGGGGAGAATGTGCAAACTCCACATAGAAAGTTACCTGAAGTGGGAATTGAACCCAGGTCTCTGGTGCTTTGAGGCAGCAGCACTAACCATTGTACCACTGTGCCACCGTGCCGCACCTTCTCATATAGAGAATTGGAAATTGTCCACATAGATTTGTGATGGGTAATTTCTAACTAACAAACCAAATGCATTAACTAAAATAGTTGATAGGAAGTATAGTCTTAGCAACTTTCAGAAATACGCAATAATTTTCCACAAAACAGTCTGCTGACCAAAGTTAAAACCCATGAGATTGAAGATGAATGTTTGACTTGGTTAAGAGACTGGCGACAGACGACAGGAAAAAAAAACATTTTGAATGGTGTTCCACAAGGATTCTGTGATGAGGCCTTAACAGGATACAATTGCTGCAGGAAGGACAGAAAGGGAGGCAAGAGAGGAGGAGGGGGAGTGGCATATTTGATAAGGGATAGCATTACAGCTGTGGATAGAAAGGGAGGCAAGAGAGGACGGGGAGTGGCATATTTGATAAGGGATAGCAATACAGCTGGACTGAGGGAGGATATTCTTGGAAATACATCCAGGGAAGTTATTTGGGTGGAACTGAGAAATAAGAAAGGGCTATGACTTTATT
>NW_025175466.1:0-1973 GCF_004010195.1 Chiloscyllium plagiosum | reverse complement strand
ACAGAGCATCGATCAAACATAACAGCAGCATCAACAGCGGTAGCACAGACATGATGCTAATGTGTGTTGTTTAACACAGCTCTTTAAGATAAAATACTGTGGATAATGCCAGAGTTATTAATGATACCAGGAAAACCTCACCCACATAGGACCGTTCCAGTTCTAACCGGAAAGAGTCCATCCTTGTGAGATGGGCTATTGGGGACCAGGCGGGCAGCCTCAGTATGCATTGACAAGCTGGACAGACACTGTCGGGAGATGCAAGCAGCAGTCCGTGCCCTGTAAGCCGGCAACACTGAGCAATGTACATTGGGCACGAGTAGGAAGTGTTCAACATGCCAAGACCAAATACAATCCCGAGGGAACCTGGCCTCTGACCAGAATGGGATAATGTGCACCTTCGGGGTCCTTTCACCCCAAAGAGACCCCACATTGACACATCTACAGCCGCCCACAGATGGGGAGCCCCCAGCCTTTCTCCAAAGGGAGCACACCTTTAGCACACACCCCTAACTCACAGCTGATAGAAGATTCCATGAATCCTGTGGTTACCCAGTGTCAAACAGCGAATGGTCACACACTGTACACAGCCCCCATTGCAGCCACCCAGCTGGTGGGCAACACCAAAAAAGGGATTCTCTTTGATTCCACCTCAGACCCAGACCCTTTTTGGATGAGATCTCCGGACAATCTGTCATACACGGACTGGACGCTGAAGAACAAACCAAATTAATCTCAAGGGTGCTTTAGTTCAGGGGGCCATTCAGACATCCCCAAGGACCAACAGCTCGGGGAGAGAGACCCTTGATGAGATGAAGCCAGTGGTCCTCACTGCAGTAGGGCAGCATAAGACAGACTCCATTGAGGCACAGTGGCTCAATGGTTAGCTCTGCAACTGCACAGTGCCAGGGACCAGAGTTCGATTCTAGTCTGGGGCAACTGTCTATGTGGAGTTTGCACATTCTCCCCATGTCTGCATGTGTTTCCTCCGGGTGCTCTGGTTTCCTCCCACAGTCCAAAAGTGTGCAGGTCAGGTGAAATGGCCAAGCTAAGTTGCCCCTAGTGTTCAGGGATGTGTAGCTTAGCTGCATTAGTCAGCGGAAATGTTGGGTTATAAGGTAAGGGCTGAGTCTGGGCGGGATACTCTTTGGAGGGTCGGTATGGACTTGTTGGGCCAATTGGCCTGTTTCCACACTATCGGGGTTCTATGAAATAATTTGTCAAAAATCACACGACACCAGATTCTAGTCCAACTGGTTGAACTAGTCCACCCCAATTCAATACCAGCACCTTCACATCATGAAATAGGGTGTGATCTCAGGATGGGGCTCATGGTGTTTGAGTGGACAGTGTTATTGCTAGTAGATTCCATATTCTGTCTTTGTTAGTTTATTATCATGTAACCCTCCTCTGTAATCAGGATTACACTTGTTATTGTAATGAGTTTGTTCATTTCCAGAAATGTGAAAAACAGCAACAAGGCCGAGCAATGCTGTCACCTCGACCTCCCCAAGGAGCTTCCACACAGTATAAGGCAGCGTCTCTGGGAATGCATCAGCTCAGTGTCTCAAACAAGGAGCTTGTCAGCTGCCTGAAGGGACAGATCACCTCGCACAGAAAAATGCTTCAACCAATTGATCACGTGAAGAAGGTGTTCTACTCAATCCTTGCTTTTATTGGCATTCCAGGTATGGCATTGTGACGATTGAAGTTGTTTTAATCTGCTGCTGATCTGCTCTTTGGTTTTACCATTTGAACAATAACATCTCCAGCTCATTGACTGGTCAGCCTTATCCAGACCCTGGGACAGTGAAAGCAGTTCACTGATTCTCGGTACAATTCTCCACTGACAGAGACTCCCAACTTCACTGCTGCTGCAGCATTTTCTGGTCTCAGCGTTCTGTGATCTGTTCCAGTTTCAGGTGGTTTGAAGGCGTGACGAGAGATCAGGCAGGTTAGTTCTGAAGAAGGGT
>NW_025175465.1:0-1973 GCF_004010195.1 Chiloscyllium plagiosum | reverse complement strand
TTACTGCGCCCTTACATATCTTCTGCATATAGACCAAAATTTTCCTGGAAACCGTCAGTGCTAAGGACGGCGTCACTGGGCCGAAAAAGTTAACTCCGATTTCTCCTTCCAGCATCTTTTGGTATTGCCCCTGAGGAAGCTTGATACTGTGCTTGTGTGATGACCCCCTGCACATAAGACACAACTGTGTTCATCCTGAAAATTTCTCTTGTCGATGAATCCCATTACAATGTGAGGCATTGGCATCGACTTCGTAGGTCAATAAATATAGAAATCATGTGCTTGGGATTTGTGCCGCAGTTCTTTCTGGATATGATAAACAACAGAGAGCAAAATCTCCGTCATGTCGGATGTGAACAGATAAGAATCTACACAAGAGGTGGAATAAAATGAATCTTTTTCAGTTAGAGAAAATTCACTCAATTTCTCATTGCAAAAGCCTGTAGCTATCAAAGCAAAATGTTTTATAACCACAAAGGCTGAATACAGCGTTTTCGAGTTAAAATATCTGAATGATCTCCTTCCAGTGTGACACTACATTGTGTCAGCAAATGGGATAACTGAGTGAATCACTTTATTTGTTCAGCTAGCGAACATTCCTTTTGTGGTAAGATATAGGGGCAGAATGCAGGAAGAGGGATGGAAAGGTTCTGAAGAAGTTTAACATAGGGACTGATTAAGTGTTCGTGGTTCTGACCGGCTTGAAGTGGGCATAATCCCAATTCAGGACGGACTTGTATCTTATGTTCCTCTCTGTGACAAGGGAGGAAATTGCAGGTGTTCTGAGCAATGTTTCACTTTCCTCTTTGGGTTTGTAGTGGACTGGACTAACGCAGTTCCACTTGCCAGCAAGATTGGGAGAGATAAACCAGAGAATCACACAGCAGTGAGTCTCACATCAGTTAATGGGAACCTTTTGGAGCAAACCCTGAAGGAGAGAGTTAACTGCCACTTGTCCAGGCAAGGTTGCATCAGGAAGAGTCATCACGGTTTTGTTACAGAATATCATGCCTAACAGTTTGGATTATATATATTTTATTGGCAAGTGATCAGGATTTTTAACGAGGGCAGTAAAATTGGTGTTATTTGTGTGGATTTCAACATAGCCTTTAACACGACACCACACTGGAGACTGGTAAGAGGATAAAAGTGAAAAAGGATTTAATAGTCCCCTGGCAAGTTGTATCCAAACTTAATTTGGTGGTGGGAGCAGACACAGGATGGTGATAGAAGGCTGATTGTGTGATTGGAACTGGTATTCAATGGTGTAACACAAGGATGAATGCTGGATCCCATGTCGTCTGTGAATGTGTGTAAAGAATATAGAACATATTAACGGGAAATGAGAAGCTGAGTTGTCGATGATACGAATGAAAGTGGTTAATAGTGAGGAAGAAGGTCTTAGGATGCAAGAGCTCAGAGATGGATTTGACAAATGTCAAATTCAGATAGGGGATGTTGAAACTAACATGAGGTGATGCACATTGGAAGTAACACGTCAACTGATTATTCAATTAATGGCAGGACACGAGGAAACCCAGAGGAACAGAGAGACTTTGCATTTTGGGCCACATATCCGTGAAGGCAGCAGAACATCGTGACAATCAAAACTTTATCAGTCAAGGAAAAAGTTATAAAAGCAGATAAACTGGTGTCACAAGTAGACAAGATGGTGAAGAATGTACTTGGCACGCTTTTCGTCATTAGTCAGAAAGTCGATTATCCAAGTTGGAATGTCATGTTGTGGCGATATAGAGCATTGGTGAGATCACATTTAGAATACTGATTGCAATTATGGTCAACTTCTACAGGAAGGATTTTGTGAAAATTGAAAGTGTGCACAAATGATCTACAAGGATGTTGCGGAGATCTGAGGGCTTGAGTTAAGCGTGGAGATGGAGTAGGCAGGGGCTTTATCGCTGGAATATTGCAGGCAACGCGTATCGTTCTCACCGTTTATAAAATGATGAGGG
>NW_025175464.1:0-1973 GCF_004010195.1 Chiloscyllium plagiosum | reverse complement strand
CTTGATTGCGAATTGATTAAATGTCTGTCATTCACAGCTTTGAAAATACATAGCCTTGACGGGCCTCTGTTGGAAAGAATTCCACTGACTTGCTACCCTCTCACAGAGAGAATATCCTCCCCATCAGAGTCTTCAATGTTTGACCCCTTCCGCTGTGATGAGGCCCTCTGGTCCCACATTATCCTGGGTGTAAATCAGAGCAGAATGAACCCCTGAAGGTACATCTACACTCTCTACTGCCAGCTGTGAGCATTTGAAAACATTTCATATTTTGACATCTGATTAACCAATTAGACCTGACTTTGAACATTAGATTTGCCAATGGAGAGTATTCTTCAAAAGCACTTCAATGGCTTTAATTCAGCAGGCGGTGTAAGTGTTAGTCAAACACAAGGACTCTCGGTGCACTGCTGTGTTTATGAAGCTCTCTGCACATGAAAATGGATCCTTCCCATCCACTTTACCTCTCATCAATGTGTGTGTCATTCAACTTGATCTCCCAGCATCCTCCTCCGTTCTGAACCAAGAGAGGGTGACAGCGAATACTGGGGTCATGCTGCGGACAGGACAAGCTAAATACTGATGTTTCAGGTTACAGCTCTCCATTCTAGAAGACATATTAAGCGGGTTGTCGGTCAGGGGATTCGTGGCAGCGTGGTTAAGCCGATGGGTTGATAACCTGTTGTCGTGTCCCCCAGGCGGGGTCGAAACCTGCCGCCTACATCTTGAGCAACTTCCTACAGGGTACATTCTAGCTCAAACTTCAGCAGCCAGTTATTGATTAGACATAGGCTACTCGAGTTCTTAATCAGAAATGTGTCACACTCAAACCGTTATTTCGGTTTCTCTTTTCACAGATACTGCCAGACCCATCGAGCTTCTGCAGTATTCTTTGAATGTACTGCGCAGAAGTGCTACCTTTCATTAGATTCCTTTCATCCCAGTCCTCTGTTCACTGCCTCTGGTCAGTGGCAACACTTCCCCCTGCTCATCAAAGTGCCCATGCCCACGGTTCCCACTCCCATCATTATAAACAGCCGCAGGAAATTGCAGGTTAACCATCTTTACTCCAAAGAGAAACTCACAAACCTCGGGAATCTCTCCACAAAACGGGACTTCTCATCCCTGGACACGGTGTAAGACAGAGGATTGTGAAGAGATTTGGGAAAATATTGTCAGTTGGCAGGTGCACAAATGTTAAAGGCGCAACCTAGTTTCCAGCTTTGTGAATGTTCGGGAATTCTTTGGGAAATGGAAGCTGAGGAGAATGAAGAAGGGCGAACTGTCGGGCTGAGCAGAAACAGTCAAGACACCTTCCCCTTCTTTCAGAGGTCGCCACATGAACTGATCGGAGACATTGAAAGAATTCTCCTTCCTGGACATGAGGAATACACATCTCATCTGGACTCTAGATCAATGAAATAACTCGGGACCACACAAGACACTGGGAGGCTCGAAGGGAGATGGTCCCGGTTGGAGGAGAGCTGGTTCCCAGTGCCTTGGGTGTGTCTGTAGTGGGTGGGATCAGACTGTTCCCATGCCGCCATAATGAATGTCTCAGTCTATATTCTGGTTAAGTAAAACTGATCGAGGACAGTTGGCGTTCTGGGAAGGGCAGACTGAAGTGAGCAGTCAGTCACAGGCTGCTTTAGAGGATCGTGCAAGGTGTGAGGTTAGAAGTGTCAGCGCATTCGGCTGTTAAATGAAAGGTTCCTGGTTCAGGAGCCCCCAGGACGACAGCGATGGTTATTCTTGCTGCATCTGTTTTAGATGCTGCACAGTTTCGTGTGTCGTGTGGGGTCGTGAAAATGTTCTCCAAACGGAACCCTTTCGTGTGAGGAACCACAAAGAAGTTTCTGCATTGCTTTAGTGGTTAATGTAATGAACTGAGGATTCTTGGAATCTGAAGCAAAAACAGAACCTGCTGTCGAATCTAACAGGTTTGGCAGTACCTGTGGGAGATTACCGAGTTC
>NW_025175463.1:0-1973 GCF_004010195.1 Chiloscyllium plagiosum | reverse complement strand
AGACAGTGAGATAGGAACATCGAATTACCTCACAATTATCCCAGTGACTTTCCTTGCAAATTCTAACAAATCCCTGCTATTGCAGTGCCGAACAATATATGCCATAACCTTACCCTACCAGTTCTGTTTTCTGACCCCCAATACCCAGAAATTAAAATCATACTGATTTATATTCTGAGAGTCAAATATTTTCTTGCAATCCCATTATTATCCCTAATCATGACAGCTCTCTCTTCTGCTTCCATTCTGCCTGACTTTCCACAATGTTCCGGAGCCGTGAATATTGATGCCCCACTTTATGTTCACCATGTGCCCACGTCTCCCTGATGGTAATTAGATAGAAATTGTTTACGTCTCTGTGTCACAAGTACACATATGTTATTGCAGAAGTTTTATGCATTCAAATAAAGGAGCTGTCATTTACTTTTTTTAACCACAATTTATGCACAAATCTATTTCATGAAGTGGTATTTTAGTTACACTCAGTCCTTTGCTGTTATCTCCTGGTTGTCTTTAGCTATTTCCCCATGCTTTTCCGAAATTGCAAAAATTCTCTTTTGGGTTTGAACATTGTCTTTCACCTGAGCCCGTTTCTCCTCATCTATGTCAGTTAAAGCAGTCTGTATTATCCTGTTCATATGATTGAAGACGAAACTGGCCCCAGCAGTGTACCAGTGAAGCTATCCCAATTCACTCCTGCCCGAGTGCTGGTAGCAGTGCCCACTGAATCAAAACCACTTCTCATGACACCATGGTGTAATCCTGACACATTTCTGCACACTGGTGATATCACTCAGCATATCTCCATGTGGTATGNNNNTTTTTCTGTCTCCAGCAGGTAATCAGGATGCTCCTGACTCAACAGAAATCCAAACGGCTATCTCGCTTCATTGAAGACGGTAGTTCAGCCAGAAAGAGATGGAGAGGAAGACCTGAGACCTTCAGAAGACCCTGCAGCGAGTTAAGAAAATTCACAGTAAGCAGCGCAGTGAGGAGGTAGTGGACGTTAATTCAGACCCTGAGGGCTTGATGTAGACAAAATGCTGGGCAAGGAACAATCGCAAAGTACCGGGTGTCATTATCATCTTCTTGTGTGTAAATTCCTCTAGTCCATAGAATACTCCCTATGCCAGTTTCTCCAATCTCTAAACCTGTCTGTATCATTGTAACACCCTCCAGTAGACACTACCTTCCCTGTCTCTGTCAGCCCCTCACAGTCCCGTCTATCCCTGTAAGCTTCTCCAACCTGTACAACTCTCCATGTCTGTGCATTTGGATTTAGTCTCTATATCCGTCTTTATGTGGATATTCGTCTCTAGCCCCTACAGCCCTCCTCATTTGTGAAAACCCCTCTTCAGTTCCTTTAGCTATCCCAATCACTGTCGTCCATTTCAGACGAAAATCCTCCCTGTCTTTGTAACTATCTCCAACTATCTTCATGATCGATGTAACCTTCCCTATCAGGGCAAAAAATAAAAATAAGCTGTCTTCCTTAGCAACTTCATCCAGCTATTAGAATCCTCCTTGTCATACAGTCATACAATCATCGAGATGTACAGCACGGAAACAGCCACTTTAGTCCAATTTGTCCATGCCGACCAGGTACGCAAACCAAACTAGTCCCACCTGTCCCATATTGTTCCAAGCCCTTCCTATTCATATACCCACCCAGAAGCCTTTTTAAATGTTGCAGTTGTACTAGACTCCATCACTTCCTTTGGCAGCTCCTTCCATACATTTACCATCCTCTGCGTGATAAAGTTGATCCTTCGGTCTATTTTATATCTTTCCCGACTCACCCTAAACCTTTTTTCTCACGTTCTGGACTCCGCCACCCCAGAGGAAATAATTTTGTCTATTTATCCTATCCATGCTCCTCATGATTTTATAAACCTCTAAAATGTCACCCCTCATCCTCTGACGCTCCAAAGAAAACAGATACAGCCTATTCAAACTCTCCCTATAGCTCAAAT
>NW_025175462.1:0-1973 GCF_004010195.1 Chiloscyllium plagiosum | reverse complement strand
GAGGGTAAAGTTGATGGAGGGACAGATTGAAGGACTTGGGATCAATGAAGAGATTGAGGGAGTAGGAGGTGGATAAACAGATTGAGGAAGACAGGATGGATGGGGATGGATTGAGATGGCCTCCCGGATAAGTTTTGCCCCCCTTCTGCCCCTTACAGGTGATGGCGGCCCATGTTCCAAAGCCCCCTGGGTACCTGCAGATGCTGACCAGCGGGGCGCGGTACTTCAGTGGTCTGGAGGAGGTTGTCTTCCGCAACATCGAGGCCTGCAAAGAGCTGGCGCAGTCCCTGCAGGCTACCTATGGGCCGAGTGGCCTCAACAAGCTGGTGGTGAACCACCTGGAGAAGCTGCTGGTGACAGGGGACAGCAGTACGGTGCTGAGGGAGTACCAGATCGAGCACCCAGCCGCCAACATGCTGGTGCTGGCCATGAAGATGCAGGAGGAGGAGGTGGGTGACGGACGCACCCTGGTACTACTGCTGGCCGGATCGCTGCTTGACCGGGCGGGCTCCCTGCTCAGGAGCGGCCTCTCTGTGCCTGAGGTGATTGAGGGTTACCGCCAGGGCTGTCAGAGGGCCCTGGAGGTGCTGGAGGAGCTGAGCTGTGGGCGGCTGGACGACCTCCTGGATGAGGACGCTGTAGCAGACGCAGTGCGGACCCCCATCATGAGCAAGCAGTGCGGCTACGAGGGCACGCTCTCCCGGCTGGTAGCCCGCAGCTGCGTAGTGGTCAGCTCAGGGGGTCATGGCGTTTTTGACCCCGACCTGGTGAGGGTCTGTAAGGTGCTGGGGGCTGGGGTGGGAGACTCCCTGGTGCTGGGGGGCATGGCCTTCAAGAAGGAGGCCGAAAGCCTTGTCACGTCCGTGCGGGATGCCCGGGTGGCGGTCTACAGCTGCCCCTTTGAACTCTCCAGGCCCGAGACCAAGGGCACGGTACTGCTGCAGGGCCCGGTTGACATGCTGGGCTTTGGCGACGGGGAGGAACGTCTAATGGAGGCCCAGGTGAGGGGCCTGCTGCAGGCCGGAGTCACCGTGCTGGTGATCGGGGGCAAGGTAGGGGAGTTGGCCCTACACTACGCCGATCAGCACCGGTTGATGGTGGTGAGGCTACACTCCCGGCATGAGCTGAGCCGTCTGGCCAAGGCGGTGGGAGCCACGCCGCTCCTGAAGCTGGGAACGCCGTCCCAGGAGGAGCTAGGCCGCTGCGACCGTGTGTACCTCCAGGAGGTGGGTGGCACACAGCTGGTGATCTTCGAGCAGGAGAAGCGAGCACCGGCTGTGGCCACGATTCTGCTGCGGGGTCCCCTTCATGGCTTACAGGACCAGCTGGAGGAGGCCATTCGGGATGGGGTCAGCACCTACAGGAGCCTGGGCCTAGATTCCCGCCTGGTGCCGGGAGCCGGAGCCACCGAGGTGGAGCTAGCCTTACAGATCAGTGCCCACGGGGCCTCGTGCCCTGGTTTGGAACAGTACGCCATCCAGGAATACGCCCGCTCCTTCCAGGACATTGCCGAGGCTCTGGTCCGTAACACCGGAGAGCGTGAGCGGCAGGTCATCACCCAGCTCTTAGCCACTCACCAGGAGGGCCACCACAACCTAGGCTTCAACATGGAGCCCGGAGACGCCGAGGTGCTAGACGCAGCCAAGGCCGGGATCTGGGACTCCCTGCTGGTCAAACGCTCGGCCATTAGACTCGCCACCAATGCCGCAGTCACTGTGCTCAGTGTTGACCAGATCATCATGGCCAAGAAATCCGGTGGGCCCAAACCACGTGGAGAAAACCCCAACTGGGACGAGCCTGCGGATCACATCGACTGAGGCTCTGGGACATTCAGCCTCCGTCCGCTACAGCGCACCCACTGAACAAATAAAGCATGCAGTGTCTGCACCGAGTTACCTCACTCTCTCTCTCTCTCTCTCATTCACTTTGTTTCATAAAGCAGATCCCCAACACACACACACATACGTGCACAC
>NW_025175461.1:0-1973 GCF_004010195.1 Chiloscyllium plagiosum | reverse complement strand
CTCTGCTTTCTGCCAAACAGCCAATCATCTATCCCTGCTACTACCTTGCCTCTAACACCATGGCCCTTATCTTACTCAGCAGCCTCTTATGCGGCACTTTATCAAAGGCATTCTGGAAATCCAGATAGATAATACCCAGTAACGTTTCTTGGTCTAACCTGCTCATTACCTCCTCAAAGAATTCTAACAGATTTGTCAGGCGTGACCTCCCCTTGGCAAAACCATGCTGACTTTGCCCTATTTTACTATGCACTTCCAAGTATTCAAAAATCTCATCCTTCACAATGGACTCCAAAATTTTACCAATGACTGAGGGTCAGGCTAATCGGCCTATAGTTTCCCGTTTTTTGCCTTACACTCTTCTTAAACATTAGCAATTTTCTAGTCCTCTGAGATCCTCCCTGACTCCAGTAATACCTGAACGATCACTATTAAGCCCCTCTGATCCCTGGTGCTTCCCAAAGTCCTATTTTTCTTCTTGTATACGCTTGTCTTATTGTCCTTGCTCAAGTGCATCACCTCTCATTTATCCAGACTGAATTCCATTTGCTACTGATCAGCCCATTTGACCAGCATTTCTGTATCATCTTATAATCTAAAGCTGTATTCCTCAGTAATTACCATCCCTCATTAATTTCTTGGAAAAAAGGACTGTGATCACCCTTCGCATGGAAGCAGTACATTAAGAAGAAAATGCTTACTTTTCAAGATCTATGGAATCAATAATTATTTTTAAGAAATTTGAAAACTAGCTTTAAGAATTTGTATCAGTTGTAAAGGAATCGATTGTAGTTTTATTCAATAATAAGGAATACTGGTTTACTTGGCCTGGAAGTAGTACTAACAGTAAGTAGGTTTAGGTCAGAAGCTATTTGGTCCTCAGACACACAGGAGAGCTGGAAGCAAAGGACCTGGAAAGTGATTAGTGCACTGACACAGATACAAAGAAGAAACAGAGCAGAAATAGCACAGAATTCTTGAGATGAGGAAGCAACTCACTCTTTGAAGCAGGCCAGTTTTTCTGTATGGCAGAAAGGGTGATGAGATCTTGAAAGCATTATGCAATCTGGTTAAAATGGCATTGGAGGGCTCTTGTGGTGTAGTGGTTGTGCCCTGCCTCTGAGTATGTTGATGAGAAAATATCTAAAATTGTCTCGAACATAGAAAGCTGTGTGATTAGCTCGGCAACACTAAACTGGTGGAGTGTTTTCACAGAAATGGCTGAACCACAAAGTGTGGTTATTTTGGTTGAGAACGAACTTGTGAAAGAAACACTATTGGTCCTGTCATAATGAGAGAGAGACAGAGCCAGAGTGCGATTGTACCTGTGAAACTCTAAGTTAAAATATCCTGTCAGGGAGGATTCCTGACCTACACTGCATGAATAAAGAACATTGTGCTATGGAGCTGTATAATGCCCATACATAGTCATAGAGATGTACAGTACGGAAACAGACTCTTCGGTCCAACTCATCCATGCTGACTAGATATCCAAAACTAATCTTGTCCTATTTAGATTGGATTAGATTAGATTAGATTCCCTATAGTGTGGAAACATGCCCTTCGGCCCAACAAGTCCAAACCGACCCTCCGAAAAGTAACTCACTCAGACCCATTTCCCTCTGACTAACACTCTGGGCAACTTAGCATGGCCAGTTCACCTGACCTGCACCTCTTTGGACTGTGGGAGGAAACCGGAGCACCTGGAGGAAACCCACTTGATCCATATCTCTCTCAACCCTTCCCATTCATATACAACACCAGATGCCTTTTAGATGTTATAGTTGTACCAGCCTCTACCACTTCCTGTGGCAGGTCACAGGAGGAGGAGAGGAAAGGTAAACATGTGTGCTGTGGAATCCCATTGAGCTAGCCAACCCTCACCCCTGACTGCACTGTTAGGTGCATATTGTTCATCAACCCTACCCCCCCCTCCCCAAATTGGTCATCCGCTCAGTTATTCACATAACTTC
>NW_025175460.1:0-1973 GCF_004010195.1 Chiloscyllium plagiosum | reverse complement strand
GCAGATTCACCCCTGTACTGGATGTAATGCTCTCCATGGTGGCCACATTCCCCCCTGTACTGGGTGCATTCCCCTCCATGCTCGGCACATTCTCCTCAATCCTGGACACATACTCTCCCATGCTGGGCACATTTTCCTCCATGCTTGGTACATTCTCACCCATGCTGGACACATTCTCCCCCATGCTGGTCACATTCTCCCCCGTGCTGGACACATTCTGCCCCGTGCTGAGCACATTCTCCCCCATGCTTGACACATTCTCTCCCATGCTGGACACATTCTCCCCCATGCTGGACACATTCTCCCCACTGCTGGGCAGATTCCACCCAATGCTGGGCACATTCTCCCCCGTGCTGGGCACATTCTCCTACACGCTGATCACATTCTCCCCCGTACTGGGCAAATTCTCCTCCATTTTGGACAAATTCTCCCCCGTGCTGGGCTCAGTCTACTCCATCCTGGACACATTCTCCCCCATGTTTGGCACATTCTCCCCCATGCTGGACAAATTCTCCTCCATGCTTGGCACATTCTCCACCGTACTGGGCATATTCTCCTCCATACGGGACACATTCTCCCCCGTACTGGACACATTAGCTCCCATGCTGGACACATTTTCCCCCGTGCTGAACACATTCTCCCCCATGCTGGGCACATTCTCCTATATGCTTGGCACATTCACCCCTGTACTGGACATATTCTTCGCCATGCTGGCCACATTCCCCCCTGTACTGGGCGCATTCCCCTCCATGCTGAACACATTCTTCCCCTTGCTGGTCACATTCTCCTCCATGCTGAGCACATTCTCCCCCATGCTGGTCAAATTCTCCCCCATGCTGGGTGCATTCTCCTCCATGCTGGGCACATTCTCCTCCATGTTGGGCACATTCTCCTCCATACTGGGCACATTCTCCTCAATTTTGGGCACATTCTCCTCCATACTAGATACATTCCCCCCTTGTGCTGAGCACATTCTCCTCCATGCTGGACACATTCTCCCCCATGCTGGGCACATTCTCCCCTGTGCTGGTCACATTCTCCCTCATGCTGGACACATTGTCCTCCATGCTTGGCACATTCTCCCCCATGCTGGGCACATTCTCCCCCGTACTGAGCACGTTCTCCCACATGCTGGACACATTCTCCCACATGCTGGGCACAATCTCCCCCGTGCTGGACACATTCTCCCCCGTGCTGGGCACATTCTCCCCCATCCTGAGCACATTCTCCCTCGTGCTGGACACATTCTCCCACATGCTGGACACGTTCTCCTCCATGCTGAGCACAAATGCTGGACACATTCTCCCCCATGCTGGACACATTCTCCCACATGCTGGACACATTCTCCCACATGCTGGGCACATTCTCCCCCGTACTGGACACATTCTCCTCCATGCTGGGCACATTCTCCCCCGTGCTGGACACATTCTCCCCCGTGCTGGGCACATTCTCCCCCATCCTGAGCACATTCTCCCTCGTGCTGGACACATTCTCCCACATGCTGGACACATTCTCCTCCATGCTGAGCACATTCTCCCCCATGCTGGACACATTCTCCCCTGTGCTGAGCACATTCTCCTCCATGCGAGACACATTCTCCCCCATGCTGGTCACATTCTCCCCCGTGCTGGACCCATTCTCCCCCGTGCTGGGCACATTCTCACCCTTACTGGGCACATTCTACTCCATGATTGGCACATTTTCCCCCATGCTGGTCACATACTCCCCCGTACTGGGCACATTCTTCCCCATGCTGGGCACATTCCCCCCCATGCTGGGCACATTCTCCCCCGGGCTGGACACATTCTCCTCCATGCTGAGCAATTTCTCCCCCATGCTGGACACATTCTCCCCCGTGCTGAGCACATTCTCCTCCATGCGAGACACATTCTCCCCCATGCTGGACACGTTCTCCCCCGTGCTGGACACATTCTCCCCTGTGCTGGGCACATTCTCCTCCAAGCTGGGCACAT
>NW_025175459.1:0-1973 GCF_004010195.1 Chiloscyllium plagiosum | reverse complement strand
ATCCTTACATACGGATGAGGAAGGACACCACTTTGACTGAGACAACAACACATTTTTCAGCTCTGAGCTCCAGCATCTGCAGTCCTCACTTTCTCCACATCCATCCTAGGACAAGCCAAACAGAGACTCGCACGGGAATTCATAGAAACATGGCATTCCAACCGGAACTCGATCAACAAAGACATTGAGTTAGACCCCATCGACCACCCCCTGGGAAAAGGAACAGGATGTGACTTCACCACAGGAAATAACATCACCACCGGAAATGACATCACCAACCCAAAGAAACCCAAACATATAAATAGAAAGCAGGAATTATCAGCAGTGCTTCGCCTGAGGCCCACTGAAGATGTTACCTGGTAGGGTAACAAAACGTCTGGAAATGAACCTTCCAGCTCAGCGAGCAAACCTACATCCAGAACCTCAACCTGAGCTACAAATCTTCTCAAAACACGCTAAGTGCTTATATTCCCCTCATGATTTTATAAACCTCTATAAGGTCACCCCTCAGCCTCCAACACTCCTGGGAAAACAGCCCCAGCCTGTTCAGCCTCTCTCTACAGGTCAAACCCTCCAACCCTGGCACCATCCTTGTCAACACACCACATTGGCAAGGCACTTTCCTCGTCGCTCAGTCTGTTGAAAGTGCAAGGTTTAAATTTGAAAATGTTTTGATCAGCCTGCTCGGGAGTGTTCTGACACACCCTCTGGACTCGGTGGGACTTGAACACACACCTCCTGGCTCAGAGAACAGTGGCTATGGATCAGACTTCGAGATCAATACAGGACAGGAGCAGGCCCTTCGGCCCATCACGTTGTGCTGAACAGGATGACAAATTAAACGAACCCCTTCTGCCTGCCCTTGGTCGGCCTCCCTCCCATCCTTGCATTGTCACGTGCACCCTGAAGCGCCCCTTTTCAAAAAACGTCGACTCGGTTTCTCTCTCTGTGCAGATGCTGCCAGACCTGCTGGGTTTCTCCAGCTCTTCGGCATTCGTGTCAGGATCCACAGCCTTTTGCATCTGTGCGCACGAGAAGGACAGCCTGAGGATGTGACAGGCACCTTCCAAATGCAACGCCAAACATAACTGGACAGCAAACAGGAATGACTGGAGTTCGGCAGGCCTGGATTCAAGGCCTAATGCGGGATTTCTACAGCAGTAACTGAAGGCTGCGATTTCACCGCTGCACTTCCAAGCAAAGCTGTAGGCACCTTCCAAATGCAACGCCAAACATAACTGGACAGCAAACAGGAATGACTGGAGTTCGGCAGGCCTGGATTCAAGGCCTGTTGCGGGATTTCTACAACAGTAACTGAAGGCTGCGATTTCACCGCTGCACTTCCAAGCAAAGCTGTGTCTCCCCCCTCGCCTCAGTGAGACGCTCATCCTGCTGCTTTGAAGAAGAGCTATTTTGTTCTCCTTCGATGTCCTGGTAAATGATACCACGATCAGCATCAGATTATCCAGGCCTTTTCACATTGCTGTTTGCAAAAGCACACATCAACTGCCACGTTGCTTCCCTCACAGGTGCACCAATGGTGACAAAAGGCCCGATGTAAATATAATCCTCTGTTGTTACACTCTCTGACTTTGAGACAAGTCTGCACCCGAACACGGAGAAAATGAGAAACTGGCAGGGAGCCGCGTGGAAGAGCACATCTGGATATCTTAGAATCCCGACAGTGCGGGAACTGGCCCATCGAGTCCACACCAACCCTCCGAAGAGCATCCCACCCAGACCCACCCCTGCGCTATCCCTGGAACCCTGCATTTCCCATGGCTAACCCACACAGCCTGCACATCCCTGGGCACTATGGGACAATTTAGCATGGCCAATCCACCCTAACCTGCACATCCCTGGATACTATGGGTAATTTAGCATGGCCAATCCACCCTGTTCTGCACATCCCTGGACACTGTGGGACAATTTAGCATTGGCAATCCACCCTGACCTGTACATCCCTGGGCACT
>NW_025175458.1:0-1972 GCF_004010195.1 Chiloscyllium plagiosum | reverse complement strand
TCTCTATTTCAGACTCACTCAGAAAAGTTCTTCATGTTCCTCCCCTACCGTCGGGGTAAAACCTGAGAGAGACCAGGCACTGAGGCACACTCTTCCCAATGCCCCTTCCCCCAATCACTAGGACAAAGCAGAAGGGTCCATGGAGAAAGAAGGAGAGAAACTACAGAAGAGAAAGAAAGATGGACGGACAGACAGTGAGAGGGAGGGAGAGAACAAGAGAAAGAGAGGCAGCAGAGGGGGGGAGAGAAAGTGAGAAGAACTGAGAGAGAGCAGGAGAGAGACAGACAGAGAGAGAGAGAGACAGTGAAACTCCAGGAAGAGAAATGCAATGTCAGACAGATGCAAGGTGAAAATGGGGAGAGAAAGAGAGGGAGAGAAGTTCAGGCAGACAGCAAGACAGAAATCCCAGGGAGAGATATAGGACAGAGAGAGAGAGAGGAATTGCAACAGCTGAGAGATAGAGCTGAGAGAATTGGGTGGTGGTGGAGGCTGCTGTGATGTGGCTAGAAGGATGTACAGACAGGAATAGCAAGATCCTACAGAGCTGAGGGACAGATGCAGAGAGAAAAGAGCAAGGTGTTAGTTTTGTGAAAGACTGAATGATTAAGCATTCCTGAAAAACCTGGTGAGGTGACAAAGGAGGACGGGAATCTACCGGGAAATGTAAACAGGACAGAGATGTGAAGCATGTTGAGAGATAGGGATTGAAGGAAAGATGTGGGGAGAGAGAACTGGGAACACAAAAATAGACATGAGAGCCGCAGAGAGAGAGGGAAGCAGTGAAATCTGTGGGATCAGATCCCTCTCTAGCATTTTGCTCCTTTGTCTCTTTTGTCTCTCCCCGTTCCCACAGACGGCTTGAATCCCACAATTCGTGTGTGTGTGTGTTGTGTGTGCGTGTGCGTGTGCGTGTGTGTGTGCGTGTGCGTGTGCGTGTGTGTGTGCTTTAGTCTGATGATTCCTCATGGCAGAATAATTTGATTCTTTGTCTCTGTATTGTCCTAGTTTCAGCTCCAAAATCGAATGTTGAATCATCCACGATCCTTTTGAATACCAGAGCAGGCTCGAGGGGCTGGATGGTCTGCTGTTCCTATTTTGGATGGTCTTATGTTCTTAACACTACCTCCCAGCTCTTGGCCCCCACACTGGAGGTTATGATGACACAAGGGCCTGATCTGTAGAGTGCTGCCCTCTTCCGTGAGTCTCGGAGGGAACCAGCCTGATTTGGATTGGAGTTGCAGCCTCTCAGTGAGAAGTGAAATCTCCTTGAGGTTCCCCTCAGTCTCTCACTGTAAGTTGGAGTAGGCCAGTCATGGGGAAGCAAACAGCAGGCCAGATGTGCTCTGTCCTCCAGCTCCATTTCAGAATGCCACATGGGAGAGGCTTGTTTCCTTCATCAGCTTCCCGTGCTCTCCCTTCTGGGTTAGGGTGGGGCCGAATGGCCTTGCTCCTGGCTCCTAATAAGGTGCAGGCTGGCTATGATTGGGTTATACAGGGCATCCCCTGGAGTGAAGTCAGTTAGCTCAGTTGGCTGGGCAGTTAGCTTACCACACTAGCTAGAGTTACTCTGAAGCACTCTCCTTCCCAACCTCTCCCCTCAGCCGGGCCATGGTGATCTTCTGTTTAAATCCCCACCAGACACCGCTCTGTAATGCGGAGCTGCCCCATGCTCTGGTAAGACTACGGTGACATTACATTGGTTTGTACCTGGAGCACTGTGTGCAGGACTAGTCACTGCATTGCCAGAGGGATATTAGTGTGTGGTGAAGGTTTATCTGGATGAATCCCCACTGGACTGAACAGCACTGTCTTTCCCCCAGTTTAGTCACTCTTGCAGCTTTCGTGTCTTTGGAGACACACGGACCAATTCACCTGAAACAGCTGCTGGATTTTGTATTTATGGGCACCCAATAAGATTGGCTAATTTTCATACACATACATACATACACACACTCATATACACACACACACA
>NW_025175457.1:0-1972 GCF_004010195.1 Chiloscyllium plagiosum | reverse complement strand
GCTGGATGTAATTCAGAAGCAAAGCTTATTAAACGAAATTTATTGTTTCAAGTAATTTGTTTCAATTCCACCACAGCTGGTGACAGGACTTCAACAAAACTGATAAGAATTGGAATAAAAGTGAATTTCACAAAGACAACCATAAAAGCAACATTTTGTCTGAAAACCTTCCTGTTTCACTGATCAATTTCGATAAACAAAACTAATGTTATTACTGGTCTGCGTTAAGTGAGACTTCAGCCCCATGACAATGTGTTTTACTTTATATTGGCTTGTGGAATGGCCTCAGAGTCATGGCAATTTTGTGATGTTCACCACATGCTGCCCTTGGCCGAGATGCCAACATCCCATGAAATACCGAAATCGAAGGTGAAATCACATAAAGGAAGATGCTAAAAATCTGAAATTATACAAGGCAATGCAAAGAAACGAACAGAATGTGCTGGGGAACTTTCCTGAACTGAAAGCAGCTGGAAAAGAGTGTGATTAATACCATTGACAGGGAAGTTTACTTTGAAGGGAAGGAGGAATCAATAGAGAAAGAGGGATCTACAATAAAAAGAGGAAGCAAAGAGAATGATGATTAGCTGGGCGGAAATAAAATGTGAGATTCACCTCATTTATTTTTCGCCATTCCCATCTTCCTGAATATCATGCCCATGTACATAAAGTTATTCCCCGCTTTTCAAAAGTTCGCTTTTCGCCACTTCCCTTCCTGAATGACCTACATTAGGGCCTTGTTTCGCAAACCAAAAGAAATCCGAAGAGGATTTTCACTTTTATGAAAAAAGGCGAAGCTATTCCCATATAAATTAGTGCTACTGCACTTTACACCATATCAGCTAGTGACGGTTTCATTCAGATAGCAGAGAAACCTGTATTTATCTAAGATGTCTCTGATCGTGTTTTCCGGGTCCTGGAGGGGGAGGGGGAGCAGCCCGGGATCGGCGCAACATCGAGGGCCAAAGGGCCTGTACTGCGCTGTATTCTTCTATGTTCTATGTTCTATGTTCTATCATGTTTTAAGCGATTTGATTCCCTCTGTCAGTGTTTCCTGAGTGTGGTCATCTTCTTACATTTGTTACCGGGATATGAGTATCTCTGACTGGGCCAGCATTAGTTCACTTTCACAGTTGCCCTTAAGAAGACCTTGAGCCAATGCAGTCCACGTGATTGATCTGATTTGATCAATCGTCAGTTGTCAATTCGTCAGTCTAATTATAGTAGGGAAGGAAGTGTTCCTGAGCATGCTGTCTGATTTGATTTGATTTATTTTAGTCAAATATACAATGGAAAGGTTTGTTTTGCGAGTAGTGCAGGCACATGATAGTAAGCAAGAAAACAGAGATCGTGGGGTACTTTCACAGAGTGAGGAATATATGGTTACAGCTTCACAGAAGGTGAGCAAAGCAAAATCGACATTAGCAAGATTAATATTATTTGAAAAGTTAGAGATGTCAATTTGTCAGTCTAATTATAGTAGGGAAGGAAGTGTTCCTGAGCATGCTGGTCCATGTTTTCAAGTCTCTGTATCTCCTCCCTGTTGGAAGAGGTTGAAGGAGATCTATACCGGTTTGGGAGAGATCTTTGATGTTGCCAGCCTTTCTGCGACAATAGCAAGTATAAATGACGGAAGGTGGTCTTCCGTGATGGGCTGGGCTGTGCCCACAACCGTGTGTAGTTTCTTATGGTCCTGGGCTGGGCAATTACCATGTCAGGCCATTATGCACGTGACTAGAATGTTTTCAGTTGCCAGTGTACAGAACATTGCGAGACGGGTTGTTCGAAAATGTTTAGATGTAACAATTCGCTATTAAATGGATACCCATGTTCTGGGTGCTGTTTTGACAACAATTGAAATTTATCCGATAATTTTAAATTATGTCATCGATATCAAAACCCAGTTGAGTTAATTGCATTGCCAGTATCGAACCAATGAGCCATCACCGACTTCAAACGAATAGAGAAGCCA
>NW_025175456.1:0-1972 GCF_004010195.1 Chiloscyllium plagiosum | reverse complement strand
GTGTTGACCCTCCGACAGTGCAGCTCTCCCTCAGAGTTAACCCTTCGACAGTGCAGCACTCCCTCAGTATTGACCCTCCGACAGTGCAACACTCCCTCACTACTGAACCTCCGACAGTGCAGCACTCCCTCAGTGTTGACCATCTGACAGTGCAGCACTTCCTCAGTACTGACCCTCCGACAGTGCAGCACTCCCTCAGTGTTGACCATCTGACAGTGTGACATTCCCTCAGTACTGACCCTCTGACACTGCAGCACTCCCTCAGTACTGACCCTCTGACAGTGCAGCACTCCCTCAGCACTGACCCTCTGACAGTGCTGCACTCCCTTTGCACTGACCCTCTTTTTTTCCGTTTCATAGAGTCTTCTGGAAATTTGGAGATATGGGTTTTGCAGATTCTGAGGAAGCATGAGAGAGATACACAAACCAAACCCTGTCTGAAAGTCTCTGTAATAGACTATTCAGAGGCACAGAGTCACAGAGGTGCACAGCTTGGAAATGGACCCTCCTGTCCAACTCGTCCATACCAACCAGATATTCTCATCTCATTTCATTCCATTTGCGAGCACTTGGCTGATATCCCTCTAAACCCTTCCTATTCACATACTCATCCTGATGCCTTTTAAATGTCACAATTGTAGCAGCCCCCATCACTTCCTCTGGCAGCTACCTGCATGCCCTTGAATAAGTGCTCAAACATTCATACTGTCGATACAAACTCTAATAAACACCAACCTACGAAAGGCTATCATTGTCATTTTCAACCCACCCTTACCTTTTCATTCCGCTGATTTCAACACGGGTAAGAAACAGAGTTAGTGACCATCCACCGTGACCCTGTTATAAAACTTATTTTCACATGTGGCTTGTAGGTGATTCCCACACCCTCTAATAGTTGCCTGGAAGATAGGGGTGAGCCGTACTCTCCTGCTGCAGTCCTTGGGTGTCCCACAGTGATGTTAGGGAGGGAGCTCCAGGATTTTGACCTGAACCATGGAAAGAGCTCTCTCACTGGAGTGCCCTTTTAAAGTTAGGAAGTTAGTATAGACCAGGAGGACCCGAGGGCTGCTGTCTTGTCAGAGAGAGAGGCCTGGTGGATCACACACCTCAGGTGAGGGGCGATGTTGAGAAGCTGCGGGCTTCATGGCAATTTCAGACATGATAGAGATTGAGCCAACAATGTTGGCATCACGAACCTGTTAGCTGTGGTAACTGAACCCCCTTTGTAGCAGAGGGATTCAATCCTTTTAATAGAGCAAGCTTGAGAATTCAACACTAAAATCAATCTGTACGGACGCGCTGGAGACCTGAACCATCAATACAGAGATTGCTGAAGAAACTCAGCATGTCCGGCAGCATCTCTGAAGGGGGTGGGAGAAAGAGACAGAGAGAGAGTTCACCTTTCAATCGAGTGATTTGCGGGAAAGTTCCTTCAGAACAGACCGTTTTGAGGAAGGGTCACTTGAAATGCGAATTGTTCCTCTCTCTCTTCACCGTTGCTACCTGCTGAACGCTGCTGAATATCCCCAGCCATCTGTTTGATTGAGAATTTGACCTGATCCAAGCGTCACTGAGTAATTCAGTCTGTGTTCAATGCCCTGAGGCTGCTTCTGCTGAAAGTTGACAAACAGGTTTAAGGCTTTGTAAGGTATTGTATTCGGAGGGCGGGGTACATGGGAGAACAGATACAGAGCACAGGCACTTCACAAAGATCCTTCTCAATGTAACTTTGTGATGTTAATTCAGAAGGAACAGCTCAGAGCTAACATTTCAGTTTATCAGCCAAGGGGAGTATATATGTCATTGCAAAGACTTGTTGTAAAGACAGTACAGAACAGAACTTTAGTGACTATGTTTGTACGTAAAGTTATTTTGTGAATAAAGTATCTTTTTGAAATTGATATAAATATTTTTTCGAGGGGGACCAAGGATCTTGGAGTTGTGGAGGCATTGCCCTTGTCCCTAATCTTTC
>NW_025175455.1:0-1972 GCF_004010195.1 Chiloscyllium plagiosum | reverse complement strand
GGAGCGACTGAGCTTGTATACACTTGAGTTTAGTAGAATGAGAGAGGATCTGATTGTGACCTACAAGATTATTAAAGGGTTGGACACTCTGGAGGCAGGAAGCATGTTTCCACGGATGGGTGAGTCCAGAACCAGAGGACACAGTTTAAAAATAAGGGAGAGGCCATTTAGAACATAGTTGAGGAGAAACGTCTTCACCCAGAGAGTAGTGGACACATGGAGTGCACTGCCCAAGAAGGTAGTGGAGGCCAAGTCTCTGGATACTTACAAGAAAGAGATGGATAGAGCTGTTAAAGATAATGGAATCAAGTGTTACGGAGATAAGGCAGGAACAGGATACTGATTGTGGACGATCAGCAAGGATCATAATGAATGGTGGTGCTGACTCAAAGGGCAGAATGGCCTATTCCTGCACCGATTGTCTATTGTACCTTGTCAGTCCTACCTCATTCTGTGCCTTGCCCTTGCCTGCCTTACCTGTCTAACTTCTAAACTGTACCAGTCTCAGACTTACCTCCTTTCTCACTATCTCTTTAGGTTTACCCCCACGCCCTCATTGGTTTAATGCCTCCTGAGTAGCACTAGCAAATCTGCCTGCTTGGATATTAGACATCTTCCAATTCAGGTGTAATCCACCCTTCTTATGCACGTCAATTCTACCCGAGCAGAGATTTCAATTATCCAAAAATGTGAATCCTTCTCCCCTGTATCAGATCCTTGGCGACGCATTCATCTGCTCTACCCTGCTATTCCTACTCTCACTAGCATGTGGCACCGGGAGTAATCCAGATATTACTACCCATAAGGACCTGCTTATTATCCTCCAGGCTAATTTGCTATATTCTCTCATCAGGACTTCATCCTTTTCTCTTATGTCATTGGTACCAATGTACAGCGACTTCCCACTGATCATTCTCCCCTTTCAGAATACTCTGCACCCTCAGAGCCATCCTTCACCCAGACAGTAGGGAGGCACCACCCCATTCTGATGTCTCACCTTTAGCTACAGAAACTGCAGTCTGTGCTGCAGACTAGGGAGCCCCCTATCACCATCGATCGCGTGGAACCTGATATACCTCACATTACACTAGATACTTGGCTGTCAGTACGATATTCCCCTGAGAGTGTAACCCCCGATGCTTTCCAAAACAGTATACTTGTTTGAGATGGACATATCCACAGAAGACTCCTGCACTACTTGCCCTCCACTCCTCCTTTTCCGAGAAAAAAACCCATCTACCTGATTGATTCTGGCAGTTTTCCTAACTTTCTGAAACTGCCACCTATCACACCCCCCGGCTCCTCTAAATTTTTCATTACCTTTAACCATCGCTCCATCTGATCCATGAAATCCTACAGGATTTGCATCCTCACTTCCTGCAGACAATCAGGATCATTGAAACTTTCCTTAATGTCCTTCATCCAACAGGAAGAGCACATCACTGTACGAATGGCCATCTCTGCACCTTAACAGTCCACAGACCCAGAAAAAGGCACACAGTCTTACAGCTGTACAAAACACTACTCTGGAATAAATTAGTACCGATATTTTATATTAAAAAACTTAATCAAAGTATCATAATATGTGTATTTAAAAATATAAACCGTCGCCCTACTGAATGTTGTAGCTTTACTAAAATAAAACAGACTAAGTTTTATCTTTGAAGAGACTGAAACCCAGTGAGTCACAGATAAACAGCACTAAACAGAACCTTCGGTCAAATTTGTCCATGCCGACCAGATATCCGAACCTAATCTTATCCCTCTTGCCAGCACCTGGACCATATCCTCTAAAATCTTTCCTATTCATGTCAAGTATCCAAATGCCTTTTAAATGCTATAACTGTCAGCCTTCTTCTGGCAGCTTATTCCATACACGCAACACTCTCTGCGTGAAAAAGTTGCTCCTTAATTTCCTTTTATATCTTTCCCCTCTCATTCTCAACCTATGCTCTATTTCTGGACTCTCCTA
>NW_025175454.1:0-1972 GCF_004010195.1 Chiloscyllium plagiosum | reverse complement strand
TCAGTCAGTGTCATGGACTAAACCTAAGTCAGTTACAGGGATTGAATCTCAATCAGTGAAAGGAATTGAACCACAGTCAGTGACAGGCAGTGAATCTCAGTCAGTGACAGGGATTGAACCTCAGTCAGTGACAGGAATTGAGCCTCAGTCAATGACAGGGATTAAATCGCAATCAGTGACAGGGATTAACCATTAGTCAGTTACAGCGATTGAATCACATTCTGTGACAGGGATTGAACCTCAGTCAGTGACAGGGATTGAACTTTAGTCAGTGACAGGGATTGAATCTAAGTTATTGACAGTGATTGAATCTCAGTCAGTGACAGGGATTGAATCGCAGTCAGTGACAGGGATTGAGCCTCAGTCAGTGACAGGGTTTGAGCCACAGTCAGTGACAGGGATCGAATCTCAGTCAGTGACTGGAATTGAACCTCTGTCAGTGACAGGGATTGAACTTTCGTCAGTGACAGGGATTGAATCTCAGTCAGTGACTGGGATTGACACTCAGACAGTGACCAGGATTGAATCTAAGTCTGTGACAGGGATTGAATCTCAGTCAGTGTCATGGACTAAACCTAAATCAGTGATAGGGATTGAATCTCAGTCAGTGACACAGATTGAACCTCAGTTAGTGAGAGGGATTGAACCTCAGTCAGTGACATAGATTGAACCTCAGTCAGTGCAAGCGATTGAACCTCAGTCAGTGACAGGAATTGAGCCTCAGTCAATGACAGCGATTGAACCTCAGACTGTGACAGGGAATGAATCTCAGTCAGTACAGGGATTGAACATTAGTCAGTGACAGGGATTGAACCTCAGTCAGTGACAGGGATTGAACCTCAGTTAGTGACAGGGATTGAACCTCAGTCAGTGACACAGATTGAACCTCAGTCAGTGCCAGCGATTGAACCTCAGTCAGTGACAGGAATTGAGCCTCAGTCACTGACAACGATTGAACCTCAGACTGTGACAGGGAATGAATCTCAGTCAGTGACAGGGATTGAACATTAGTCAGTGACAGGGATTGAACCTCAGTCAGTGACTGGAATTGAACCTCTGTCAGTGACAGGGATTGAACTTTCGTCAGTGACAGGGATTGAATCTCAATCAGTGACTGGGATTGACACTCACACAGTGACCAGGATTGAATCTAAGTCTGTGACAGGGATAGAATCTCAGTCAGTGTCATGGACTAAACCTAAATCAGTGAGAGGGATTGAATCTCAATCAGTGACAGGGATTGAATCTCAATCAGAGACAGGGATTGACCCTCAGTCAGTGACAGGGATTGAATCTCAGTCAGTGACACAGATTGAACCTCAGTTAGAGAGAGGGATTGAACCTCAGTCAGTGACATAGATTGAACCTCAGTCAGTGCCAGCGATTGAACCTCAGTCAGTGACAGGAATTGAGCCTCAGTCAATGACAGCGATTGAACCTCAGACTGTGACAGGGAATGAATCTCAGTCAGTGACAGGGATTGAATCTAAATTAGTGACAGGGATTCAATCTCAGTCTGTGACAGGGATTGAAGCTCAGTAAGTGACACAGATTGAACCTTAGTCAGTGACAGGGATGGAATCGCAATCAGTGACAGGGATTGAACTTTAGTCAGTGACAGGGATTGAATCTCAGTCAGTGTCATGGACTAAACCTAAGTCAGTGACAGGGATTGAATCTCAATCAGTGAAAGGAATTGAACCACAGTCAGTGACAGGCATTGAGTGTCAGTCAGTGACAGGAATTGAATCTCAGTCAGTGACAGGGAGTGAACCTCAGTTAGTGACAGGGATTGAATCTCAATCAGTGACAGGGATTTAACCTCAGACAGTGATAGGGATTGAATCTCACTCATTGACAGTCATTAAATCGCAGTGAGTGACAGGGATTGAATCTCAGTCAGTGACAGGGATAGAATCTCAGTAAGTGACACAGATGGAACCTCAGTTAGTGACAGGGATTGAACCTCAGT
>NW_025175453.1:0-1972 GCF_004010195.1 Chiloscyllium plagiosum | reverse complement strand
GAATTCCTGTGTTGACTGTACAGAGTGTCTGGATTCGCTGATCAGGTGTTTCAGTTTCTGCTGTAGTTCTTTAGCCAGTTTATGTGATGGTGTCCCAGGTAGTGATACGATGGGTCTGAGTGGTTTGTGTACTTTCGGTAGTCCATAGAATCTGAGGAGGTGTTTCAGTTTCTGCTGCAGTTTTTTAGCCAGTTTGTGTGATGGTGTCCCAGGTAGTGATACTATGGGTCTGAGTGGGATGTCTGGTTTGTGTACTTTAGATAGTGCATAGAATCTGAGGGTGTTGTTGCTTTCAGTTTTCAATCTCTGTAGGTCAAACCTGGTTATCTGTCTGTTTTTTTGTAGGTTTCTCAGTGTGTTGTTTATCCTATTGGTGAGCTGTGGGGTGGGGTCAAACTGATGCCTCAGGGAAAGACAACAGAATGAAGACATGCCACGACGCAAAAGACTAGCCACACTACCATACATCAAGAACATTCCGGAACTGACAGCCAGACTACTGCGACCACTAGGACTCTTAACAGCACACAAACCTTTTTGTAGGTTTCTCAGTGTGTTGTTTATCCTATTGGTGAGCTGTGGGGTGGGGTCAAACTCCACGCAATTACATCCACAGATGCCTCAGGGAAAGATAACAGAATGAAGACATGCCACGACGCAAAGGACTAGCCACGTTGCCATACATCAAGAACATTCCGGAACTGACAGCCAGACTACTGCGACCACTAGGACTCATAACAGCACACAAACCAATAGCCACTCTCAGACAACAACTCACCAGGATGAAGGACTTGACACCCAGCATGAGCAAAACCAATGTAGTGTACAAAATCCCATGCAAGGACTGCACAAAACACTTCCTAGGTCAAACAAGAAGGCAGCTAACGATCCGCATCCTGAACACCAACTACCTACGAAACGACACGACCAGCTATCCTTCGTAGCCACACACGCAGATGACAAGCAACGTGAGTTCGACTGGACAACACTACTATTATAGGACAAGCCAAACCGAGAACAGCCAAGGAATTCCTGGAAGCATGGCACTCATCCACAGTTTCAATCAATAAGCACATCGACCTGGACCCAATATACCGGCTACTGCAACGGACAGCTGGGACTGACAACCGGAAGCGGCAGATGCAAATCACTATAAATGCCAGAGGAAACATCACAGAAGCGCTTCACAGGAGGCTTCCAAGCACTGAGGATGTCACCTAGACAGGGGACGAAACGTCTGCAACCCAAATTCCCAGCTCGGCGGACAGAACCACAACAAGGAGCACCCATGATACAATCTTCTCATAAACTTTAAAGCCCTTTAGACTCTCCGAAGCTCCGTCATGAACAAGCCACCATCTCTCTATTTCCTTTGCCTTCTTCAGTGTCTGCAACTCTCGCTGCATCTTCCAGTAACGTTCTTTAGTTACTGTAGGTCTGCCTAGCTCCCCAGATAACCTGTTTCATCCCCATACAGCTCCCTCAATCACTGTAACACACTCTGCTCTGTCTAACCCTCCTCTTTCCCACTGTCGTCCAGGCACAACGGCGATCCTGTAAGAGAGCAGTGCGGAATGGGATGTTATGAATCTCAGCTGAGGCTTGATGCCGAACATTACCTGGGAGTCACAAGGGGAGAGACCCTGAGCGAGTGCAGCACAGAGCGGGAGAATATACATCAGCAGCGAGGGTCAAGGCCGACTGGGAACTGGATTTGGATAAAAAGCAGAGCAGGAGGCTCGAAATCAGCACCGAGTCACAGAGGGAGTGACCGTGTGAGGGAGCAACTTGGAGCAGGAGCTTGAGGCTGACTCACACCTGGGAGAATAAAAATCAGCACTGAGGATCGAGGCCTAGTTGTACCTCGGAGTCACAGAGACAGTGACCCTGTGAGGGAGCAGACTGGAGTGAGAGCTGGACGATTACACGTCCAAGGAGAGACATCACTGTGTGTGCACGTGTCCTTCTATTG
>NW_025175452.1:0-1972 GCF_004010195.1 Chiloscyllium plagiosum | reverse complement strand
CAACGTGCGAGAATTGGCACCAGATATCCTGAATTATGTTTTGGAGCAATTCGCACGTTAGTGGCTCATTCAATCAGCAACATCAATGAAAGAAATTGCACTCTCAGAGGAACCTTTCGACTTGCGCATTCATAGCGTCGCGAGTAATCAGATCCGCCCCGAGATCTAAGTCATGTTGGAACTGAAACGGATGAATCGACAGAGAGGCGACAGAATGACATCGCATCCATTTGGTTTACTTTAAATCACCGACGAGCAGGAAAATGTAAACGGGAGGGCGAGTGGAGAAGTGAGGCAGTTGCAGCTCTGGTGAAATTCCTTCTTTGTGATTCACTCAGCAACCAGAGACGTGAAGGTGACTCAGGCGTGAAAGCTCTTCACATCGAGAACAAAAAGCACTCAAGGGCAGTTAGCACCTCTTCCGGAGTGGGGGTGGGGTGAGGTAATAACCTTTTGACTTCTGTTACTATGTTCAGAAACTGGCTTTTAGATTGAGGTGAACAGCAGCTGCATTTCTAAAAAGCACCACGGAATTTAGCAAAATTTCTTGAGTCGCTTCTCCTCGATTCCCACATAGGTTTCCAACTCAGTTGGTCTCCATGTGGCTCATGTCCAGGAGTGAATATCTCAGCAGCAAATTGCACGGTTAAGGTAAAAGGAAAGGAAAGTGGCATCTCGACCTGGCTCCGAGGTCAGAGCATTCAGACAATGTGATCTGTCGTTCTCGGATTGTAATGCTACCTCCGGTTTTCGGGTGGAGAACATTCTTTGGGACTCTTATTCTGAAAAAAAAAACAGACATCGTGACTGAAACTATGCTGCACGGTATGATGTGGAACACGGCCTGCTCAGGTTTGTGCATTTTCACTGTAGTCCGGTGTGTTTCGTGTTCCGTGTAAACGTGAAAGTCGTCCTGTTTCGATCAATGGGTGAAATCACTTAGCAAGAATGGAAATTCCCGTAATGTCAAGCAGCTCATGGTTATTTGACCAAATCATAAGCGAACCCATATTCTCACGCACTGACAGATACATTTGTAGCTGAAAAGAGTCTGAGAAGATAGACTCAGCTTACCATTGATTTTTGTCTGGATTGATGGGCTATCAATATCTGCTGCGAAATTGACATTGTAGCCGGGCACATCCCAGCAGCTGTGCGAATCCGAGAGGAATCATGGAACCCCATTTCATGTGACTTTGCATCTGTTGTTATGCAGGAGCACAATTGGAAATACAAGAAAATGAGGCGGTGTGGCCGGCTGGTAGTTTGGCTGAGCGGTCTAAGGCGCTGGATCCAGGTTCCAGACACGAAAGGGGTGTGATTTCAAATCCCACCACTGCCATTTCTGCTGATCAACTCCAACTCTGCAGCTTGTGAAAATGCTGTTTCGGTGCCCACTGTATATTGATGTTGAAAACAAAAGTAAAATGGGTTTGCTTCCCAGGGATATAACTGTGGTGTGGGATACTGCCAAATATTTCAAAATGTCTCTACTGTCATGATCGTGTTCGCCTCCCGCGCGGAAAATCCCAAACAGTTCTGCCGTCCCAGGCAAGTTGAGCTTTTACTGGAACCGAATGGAGACTGTTTTTTCATCGCTGTTGTGAAACGAAGACCTACGGTGACTCTACTCATTATTATTTGGGTTTCGAGCTAATGGGAAAATCGTTCCAATGAATTTCGATGTCATACCTTATTGAATTTCTCCCATTTCCTTCATTTCCGTCCTGGAAACAACGGAAGGGAAAGGTGATCTAATCGAGACTGTGATTGGTGAAATTCACTTTTTACGGCCAATTCTTATTATGTTCTTTCTTTCTCTCTTTTCAGCATTGTCTGGAAAGTGGTGGTGCACTACGGCTGCAGTATGTTTGAAAGAGTCGTTTGGAAATGCCCTGTTGTTAGTTGTGAGATTACTTTATGACTCATGCCCTCGGATTGTATCACATTGAGCATTCATGCATCTCTGTGT
>NW_025175451.1:0-1972 GCF_004010195.1 Chiloscyllium plagiosum | reverse complement strand
ACAGTGACAGACCGGTCCCCACCAGTACTGTACCGCAGTGTTATACAGAGACAGGCCTGTCCCCACCAGTACTGTACCCCAGTGTTATACAAGGACAGATCTGTCCCCACCAGTACTGTACCCCAGTGTTATACAGTGACAGGCCTGTCCCCACCAGTGCTGTACCCCAGTGTTATACAGTGACAGACCTGTCCCCACCGGTACTGTACCCCAGGGTTATACAGGGACAGACCTGTCCCCGCCAGTACTTTACCCCTGTGTTACACAGTGACAGAGCTGTCCTCAACAGTACTATACCCCAGTGTTATACAGGGACAGGCCTGTCCCCACCAGTACTGTACCCCAGTGTTATACACTGACAGACCTGTCCCCACCGGTACTGTACCCCAGGGTTATACAGAGACAGGCCTGTTCCCCACCAATACTGTACCCCAGTGTTATACAGTGACAGACCTGTCCCCACCAGTACTGTACCCCAGTGTTATACAGTGACAGACCTGTCCCCACCAGTACTGTACCCCAGTATTATACAATGACAGACCAGTTCCCACCAGTACTGTACCCCAGTGTTATACAATGACAGACCTGTCCCCACCAGTACTGAACCCCAGTGTTATACAGTGACAGGGCTGTCCCCACCAGTACTGTACCCCAGTGTTATACAGGGACAGACCTGTCCCCACCAGTACTGTACCCCAGTGTTATACAGGGACAGGCCTGTCCCCACCAGTACTGTACCCCAGTGTTATACAGTGACAGACCTGTCTCCACCGGTACTGTACCCCAGTGTTATACAGTGACAGACCTGTCTCCACCGGTACTGTACCCCAGGGTTATAGAGGGACAGGCCTGTCCCCACCGGTACTGTACCCCATTGTTATACAGCGACAGAACTGTCCCCACCAATAATGTCCCCAGTGTTATACAGTGACAAACCTATCGCCACCAGTGCTGTACCCTAGTGTTATACAGTGACAGACCTGCCCCCACCAGTACTGTACACCAGTGTTATACAGTGACAGGCCTGTCCCCACCAGTACTGTAACCCAGTGTTATACAGTGACAGACCTGCCCCCACCAGTACTGTAACCCAGTGTTATACAGTGACAGGCCTGTCCCCACCAGTACTGTATCCCAGTGTTATACAGTGACACACCTGTCCCCACCAGTACTGTATCCCATTGTGAAACAGTGACAGGCCTATCCCCACCAGCACTGTACACCCGTTTTATACAGTGACAGACCTGTCCCCACCAGTACTGTACCCTAGTGTTATACAGCGGCAGGAGAAAGTGAGGTCTGCAGATGCTGGAGATCAGAGATGGAAATGTGTTGCTGGAAAAGCGCAGCAGGTCAGGCAGCATCTAGGGACCTGCCCCAACCAGCACTGTACCCCAGGGTTACACAGTGACAGACCTGTCCCCCACCAGTACTGTACAGTGTTATACAATGACAGACCTGTCCCCACTAGTACTGTCTCACAGGGTTATACAGTGACACACCTTTCCCCACCAGTACTATACCCCAGTGTTATACAATGACAGACCTGTCCCCACCAGTACTGTACAGTGTTATACATTGACTGTCCTGTCCCCACTAGTACTGTACGCCAGTGTTATACAGTGACAAACCTGTCCCCACCAGCACTGTACCCCAGTTTATACAGTGACAGGCCTATCCCCAACAGTACTGTTCCCCAGTGTTATACAGAGACAGACCTGTCCCCACCAGTACTGTACCCTAGTGTTATACAGTGACAGACCTGTCCCCACCAGTACTGTACCCCAGTGTTATACAGCAACAGGCCTGTCCCCACCAGTACTGTACCCCAGTGTGATACAGTGACAGGCCTATCCCCACCAGTACTGTACCCCAGTGTTATACAGTGACAGACCTGTCCCCACCAGTAGTGTACCCTAGTGTTATACAGTGACAGACTTGCCCCCACCAGTACTGTACCCCAATGTTATAC
>NW_025175450.1:0-1972 GCF_004010195.1 Chiloscyllium plagiosum | reverse complement strand
ACAGAACTGTTCGGGTTTGCTCTTCTGTAAAAATGACTTGATGGAGTCTCCTTTTTGCTAATAAGTTGCGAGAAATGATGTCCAGGATGGATGGAGCATTTATTTGTAATTACTAAGTTGTATTAAGGGATGACTGAGACATTTATTTTTACTTTACTTGTCTACATTACTAAACTTGCTCTTGGATTTTTTTTTCTCTACCGGGTGATCGGTGTTTGTGGCGCAATCCTAGGTGATCGGAGTTGAGAGTGCGGTTGGGATGGATAGGCGGGTTGTAAGATGTGTAGGTACCCCTTCGAATGGTAGACAAATTTCTCCAATTAGTGCCTTTGGCGATTTTTTGTTTATCTGTCTTTGTTGATAATTTTTATCGGTATTGTAGATTTGTTTGATGTCGTTATTTTCGTCTGTATAATTTTGGATTTTTGTGGGTTATTTTGTATTAAAGCTCAGTGATCTGTAGTTTGGGTTCCTCCTCTTTGCAGTCTACATGGTGCTGTGGATGTTTATGGTTCAAGATGAGTTTAAGTGGTGCACCTGGAATATTAAGTGGAGTCATTCACCTGTCCAAAAGAAGACACGACTTTCCAGACTCAAAAGGGAGATTGTGGAAGTTGCCTTATTACAAGAAATACACTTGGATATTGCAGAGCATTTGAAGCTGTAACAGTATGGGTGCGACCGAATTTATTTTTCATCTTTCAATATGAGGAGTAGATGGGTGGCCATTTTAGTGAGAAAAAATCTCACATTTAAGTTATTAGAGTTCGTTAAAGACACACACGGGAAATTTGTAATCCTTAAAGCTTTGTACATAGAGCATAGAACATAGGAAAGTACTTTGGTCCACGACGTTGTCCCGAGGTTTAATCCGAATGTAAAATATAATAACTTAACCTACGCATCCCTCAACTCACTTCTCTCCATGTACATGCCAAGCAGTCGTTTAGATGTCCCTAATGACTCTGCTACCACCACAACTGGCAACACATTCCAGGCATTCACAATTCTCTGCGGAAAGAACCTAACTCTGACGTCTCCTTCATACTTACCTCCTAATATCTTCAAACTATGACTCTTCGTACCAATCAATCCTGCCCTGGGGAAAGGTCTCTGGATATTGACACTATTTATTTCACTCATTGTTTCGTATGACTCGATCATGTCTCCTCTCTTCCTACTTCTCTCCAGAGAGAAAAGTCCGATCATATTCAAACTTTCTTTAGAAGGCAAGCTCTCCAGTCCAGGCAGCATTCTGGTAAACCTTTTTGGCAACATCTCCAAAGCCTCTGTATCTTTCCTGTAGTAGGGGGACCAGAACTGGACACCATATTCCAAGTGGTGTCTCACCAGGGACTTGTAGAGCTGCAGCAAAACCTCTCGGCTCTGAAACTCGATCTCCCTGTTAATGAAAGCCAAAGCACCATATGCTTTATTAACAACCCTGTACACTTGAGTGACAACTTTCAGGGATCTATGCACTTGCAAACCCATATCCCTCTGTTCCTCCACACTGCCAAGAATTCTGTGCTTAATCTTATATTCAGCATTTGAATTCGACATTACAAAATGCATCACTTCACATTTTTTTCAGGTTAAACTCCACCTGCCATTTCTCAGGCCAGCTATGTATCCTGTCGATGTCGCACTGCATCCTGCAGTACTCCTCGATACTATCGACAGCACCTCCAGCCTTTGTGTCAACTAAAAAATTACTAACTGACCCCTCAACCTTCGCCTCCAGGATATTTATAAAAAAACTACAAAGAGCAGAGGCCCAAGGACCGAGCCCTGGGCGACCCCACTCAACATTGACCTCAAGGCAGAATAATTTCCAATTACATCCACTCTCTGCCTTCTGTCATCCATGCAATTCCGAATCCAGATAGCCAAATCTCCCTGTATCCCATACGTCCTGAATTTATGAATGTGCCTGCTATGGGGTACCTTATCAAATGCTTTGCTAATGTCC
>NW_025175449.1:0-1972 GCF_004010195.1 Chiloscyllium plagiosum | reverse complement strand
AGGTTGGAAAGTTGTCATTAGTGAAATTCCTCGTGGATCAGTGTGATTTATCAACGGATTACAATCTAGAATAATGATTGGGATGACAGGGCTCAATGGATTGGAGCGCAAATTGCCCTCTCACCAGGATAGTCATTTAATAAGATGTCAAGTGGAGAAGCAGTGTCTGCAATGTGATACAGACAGGGGAGGGTCGTGAGCAAACCTTCAGCAATAAAAAATGTACAATGTGGATGATGGGAAGTTTGTGTTATGGACGAAGCATGAAAAAACAGTAAATTGTATAACTGGAGGCAGAATGCAGACCTCGGTGGTACAAAGGGATACCAGTCGAGGATTCACTGGAATCGCCCCACGACCTGAAGTAAAGGGAAGTCAGCTAAATCCACCTGTTCCAGGAAGTAATCCCATTGCCTGCAGCTTGTAAGAGCAGAATAACTGTATAAGGTGAATGATATTTGTAGCAATCACTCATGTTTCATTTGGTCAGTTCTTTCAAGTTAACGCTCTGCAGAGACTCTGCAGAAAAGGGTTTACTGGAGCTGTTTATGACTGTGATTGAAGTCAGTCTCCATGGATTCTAACTGTGTCATTCGACAGTTTCCCTCTTCTACTAGTAAGGAGCTTCCTTCAACCTGTTGTGCCATTGTATCAGCGGCAGTGTCATCCTCAAGATGATTGTGCTCAGCAGTTACAGGGAGAGGGAAAGGAAGAGAATCTTAGAACAACAGACTGGAATGTTCCAACAGTGGCTCAGAATCTGAGAACATTAGACTGGAATGTTACAACAATAGACAAGAGTTTATCTGAAGGTCGTTATTATCTTTCTCGGGATTGACCATGGTTCGAGTTGCGGATACGAGCCATCAGATTTGGCTTTTGATGTTTTTTCCTCCTGGATTGGAGAACTGCATGTGAGACGATGTGTTTCCTGAATTTGCTTTTTGACAAGTGTAAGCTTATGGGATGTCACTATGTTGGAGCAGTTACTGTAGAGTAGATAAATAACCTATAATTCTTTTAGGTTTTCCAGTAGAATTAACATATTCCAAGTTCCACTTGATGTTGTTGTATTTGAATAGATTGTGTTTTGCTTAAAGTCAAATACTTTGATCAAACAAATTGTATCTGAAACACAGCACCTCGCATTTTCCTTTAAATTAAGAAACCGTTCGGCTCTCGACTACCTTCGTCATGTACTGTGAGGGGCGTTCTGCTCGGGTCCAAAGCAAAAAGGAAAGATTTTCACGTTTTGATTGGAGAAGTCCTTAATGGACAATATTTTGCAGAAATACGTGCTTTGACAGCGGAATGCACCGGGATGGAGGAGTGATAGCTCTATCAGGAATTATATTGCATACACAATCCATCTCACAGGTCCAGCCCAGACACGGATAAGCCCAGATGAGATATCTGCTCAGCATGGTGCACTGTGCAGACCAGGCTCAGTACAACCTAACAATCTGTTCAGGATGGAGCATTTTGAAGACCAGACTCAGTATAATCCAACAATCTGTCCAGGATGAAATACTGTACAGACCAAGGTTCAGTACAATCCAGCAATCTGTCCAAGATGGAATACTGTACAGATCAGGCTCAGTACAATCCAGCAATTTGTCCCGGATGGAGCATTGTGCAGACCAGGCTCAGTACAATCTAGCAATCTATCCAGGATGGAGCACTCTGCAGGTCTCACCGGTCCACTAGCTGTATGTCCAACATAGAGAGCAGTGCAGATCACACCGGTGCATTGATTCAGAAACCCGGACGAAACATTCTGTCCAGCATGGGGTGAAATGCAACCCACACCAATATATTGCCCTTTGAACGTGAACAAAAAACCCGTTCAGTATGGGGATCTGTGCAGTGAAGATCAGTGAATTGATCTGTAAACTTGAGCAGTTACCCTCCCCGCATGTAGAGCTGTGGACACCACCCAAGTATATTGCTCAGTAACACTGTGTTAGATCCC
>NW_025175448.1:0-1972 GCF_004010195.1 Chiloscyllium plagiosum | reverse complement strand
CCTAGCTATTAGACTGTTATACAGTGCCCCAGATATTAGACTATTGTACAGTACCCCCAGATATTACACTGTTATACATTGCCTCCAGATATTAGACTGTAATACAGTGCCCCAGACATTAGACTGTTATACACTGCTCCCCAGATATTAGACTGTTATACAGTACTCCCAGATATTAAACTGTTATACAGTGTCCCCATATATTAGACTGTTATACACTGCTCCCCAGATATTAGACTGTTATACAATACTCCCAGATATTAAACTGTTATACAGTGTCCCCAGATATTAGACTGTTATACAGTGTCCCCCAGATATTAGACTGTTATACAGTGTCCCCCACATATTAGACTGTTATACACTGTCCCCCAGATATTCGACTGTTATACAGTGTCCCCCGATATTAGACTGTTATACAGTGTCCCAGATATTAGACTCTTATACAGTGTCCCCAGATATGAGGCTGTTATACAGTACCTCCCAGATATTAGACTGCTGTACAGTACCCACAGATATTAGACTGTTGTACACTGTCCCAGATATTAGACTGTTATACAGTGCCCCCAGATATTCGACTGTTATACAGTACCCACAGATATTAGACTGTTATACAGTGTCCCCCACATATTAGACTGTTATACAGTATCCCCAGATATTAGACTGTTATACACTGTCCCCCAGATATTCGACTGTTATACAGTGTCCCCAGATATTAGACTGTTATACAGTACCCACAGATATTAGACTGTTGTACAGTGTCCCAGATATTAGACTGTTATACAGTCCCCGCCAGATATTCGACTGTTATACAGTGCCTCCCAGATATTAGACTGTTATACAGTGTCCCCCAGATATTAGACTGTCATACAGTGCCCCCAGATATTAGACTGTTATACAGTACCCACAGATATTAGACTGTTATACAGTTTCCCAGCTATTAGACTGCTATACAGTTTCCCAGCTGTCAGACTGTTCTACAGTGTCTCAAGTATTAGACTGTTATGCAGAGCCCCAGCTGCTAGACTGTTATGCAGCACCCCAGCTGTTAGACTGCTATACAGTGTCCCAGCTGTTAGACTGTTATACAGCTGCTGGACTATTATACAGTGCCCCTGCTATAAGACTGTTATACAGTGTCCTAGCTATTAGACTGTTATACAGTGCCCCAGACATTAGACTGTTATACACTGCTCCCCAGATATTAGACTGTTCTACAGTACTCCCAGATATTAGACTGTTATACAGTGTCCCCAGATATTAGACTGCTATACAGTGTCCCCAGATATTAGACTGTTATACAGTGTCCCCAGATATTAGACTGTTCCACAGTACTCCCAGATATTAGATTGTTATACAGTGTCCCAGTTGTTAGACTGTTATACAGTGCCCCAGGTATTAGAATATTATACAGTGTCCCAGACATTAGACTGTTAAACAGTGCTCAGGTATTAGACTGTTATACACTGCGTCAGCTGTTGGACTATGAAACTGTGCCCCTGCTATAAGACTGTTATACAGTGTCCTAGCTATTAGACTGTTATACAGTGCTCCAGATATTAGACTGTTATACAGTGCCCCAGCTGTTAGACCATTATACAGTGCCCCAGCTGTTAGACTGTTATACAGTGTCCCAGCTATTATACTGTTATATAGTGCTCCCGATATTAGACTGTTATACAATGTCCCAGCTATTAGACCATTATACAGTGCCCCAGATATTAGACTGTTATACAGTGTCCCAGATATTAGACTGTTATGCAGTGTCCCAGATATTAGACTGTTATACATTGCTCCCTAGATATTAGACTGTTATACAGTGCCCCCAGACATTAGACTGTTATACACTGCTCCCCAGATATTAGACTGTTATACAGTGTCCCCCAGATATTAGACTGTTATACATTGCTCCCTAGATATTAGACTGTTATACAGTGTCCCCAGATATTAGACTGTTATACAGTGCCCCCAGACA
>NW_025175447.1:0-1972 GCF_004010195.1 Chiloscyllium plagiosum | reverse complement strand
CCAGACCTGGGGACTTGTCCAATTTTATACCAGCAAAACCATCAATCCCTGCTCGCATCTTATATCAATCTATTTAAGAACTTCCCAGTCCATCTTCTTGAACTAAGTATCTGCCTCCTCATTCTCCCAAGTAAAACAGATGGGAAGCTCTCATGTCACAATCCATCAATGTTTTCCAGCTTCGCGCACAGATTGCCCCCTTGGTTTCTAATGGGCCCTGATTGTTCACTGGTTATTCTGTTCCGCTTGATGTTCTTGTGGAATATCTTGAAATCCTCGCTAATCTTGCTCACACTTTTCAATGTCCCTATGATCGTCACTCCCCTCTGAGTGTTATTTTGAAAGTTTCATTTCGATCACCTCTCATTCTCTGAAACTCTGCAGCATACGGGCGGATTTCCCTGATTGGACAATATTTGCCACCCGAGGGATTAATCTGGAAAATGTCCATTCAGTATATGAGATCAGTATGATTTACTTGGATCAGGAAATCAAAGCTGTACTGAATACTCCAGGTACAGACTAACCGAAATTCTGTGTCACTGGTGCAGAACATTTTTACTCCTAGTCGGTGCAAGTTACTTCAGAAGCTGTAATCTGTAGTGAAACCAACACATGCTGGAGATCACAGTGAATCAGACATCATCCATGGAGAGAGAGCACAGAGCCTTTCATCGTCTATATTCTGATACCCTTCAAACAAAGGGAAACTTAACTTTTACCTTCCCCCATTTGCGTATGTTCCTCCCAATAAAATTTTCTTTATTGTTTTAGAGATAACTTACTAAATGAATTCTTTAACAATCCTTCTGATATCCAACTAGACCACATCTACTGGTTGACCATTGTTTATATCGACAAGAGACATCTTCAAGGAAAAACTGGTCTGTAGTTCATCATTCTCCCTCTTCAACACTTTGTAAATCCTTAGAATGCATTTATAACTTTCCAAATTGAATATGGAAAAATAGAATGAATCCCAATGCAATTATTATCTCTATTTCTGCTTTCTCTGAAATTCTGGTATGAAGTACATTTGGTCCGTCAGACTTATCAATACAGTTATGTTTTCAAATGCTACCTCGTCACTGATTTTTGTCTTTAGTTACACAAGTCCCATGGTCACTTGGTATTTCTGGGAGATACTCTGGACCCTCCTCCATGAAGACAGATATAAAATAACTGTTTAGTTTCCCTATCATTTTTCTGTTCTCGCAATAAATTATACTGTCCACACATTCACTGTTCCACATTTGACCTTATTTTTATTTTCCTTTCAAATATTCATAGAGGTTTCTCGTCAGTCTTTTTGTTTCTGGTTAGTTTGGATTGCTGTTCTCTTTATACTCTACTTATCAGTTTATCAGTCCTCTTTTGTTGTGTCCAAAAGTTCAATGAAGGCACAATATATGACCCTTTTCTAAGGCACTTTCTTCGATCTAATGTATTTTTTAACTTCTTTTGTTCACCATCGTTGAGTCACCTTTGACTTTTGCGAATTATGCCTTGGAGGGATATATGTATATTACGACCTTACAGTGCTTCTGTAAATAACAGATATTGCCTGTCTTTCATTTAGTCATTTTAATGTCCTTTCCAAATTCACTAAAGCCAACTTTATTCTTGTATCTTAATGGCTTGCAGGACTCAGGTATATACCCGTAATATAAGAAAAAGAACTGTTTGCATTCAGACGTCATGTAAAATTCAATATGTTAAGATCACTATTCCCCAACGATCCTCAAGAGCAAAGTATTCGATTTGCTCTTCTAATCACACAACACCAATTCCAAAATTTCCTGATCAACAGCCCAGTGCTCAACATGCTACCAAAGCAACCCGGTTCATACACACTCAACATTAACATTCACTTGGGTAAACATTGGTAAATGTAACTTGAAGCTGCCCATTATTACTGCAGTACCCACAAACATGTATCTATTATTTCCTGTTTTATAACATAGCGTACATT
>NW_025175446.1:0-1972 GCF_004010195.1 Chiloscyllium plagiosum | reverse complement strand
GTTGATGACCACATTTCCCGGTGTTGTGCATCTTTCTGTATGTTTTAATAAATTTATTTAAACAGAGAAATGCCTTGGGGAATGAGGGATGGGCATCAAATATCAGCAATGCCAGTGACACCTTCACTAAATGAAAGGAGAAAAACATCATTACTTACACCCTGCTGAATTGGGGCATGTGATGGCCTCATGGGATTTATAACAAGGCTATTAATCCAGAGACCCAGGTCAGGTTCTGGGGACCTGGGTTGAAACTCACCAGGGCAGATTATAGAATTTAAATTCAAGGTGGTACAGTGGCTCAGTGGTTAGCACTGCTGCATCACAGCACCACGGTCCCAGGTTTGATTCCAGCACCGGGCAACAGTGTGAAGTTTTCACATTCTTCCCATGTCTGCATGGGTTTCCCCCGGGTGTTCAGGTTTGCTCCCACAGTCCAAAGTTGTGCAGGTTAGGTGAATTGGCCATGATAAATTGCCCGTAGTGTCAGGTGCATTAGTCTGGGGTAAATGTAGAGGAATGGGTCTGGGTGGGTTGCTCTTCGGAGGATTGGCGTGGACTTGTTGGGCCGAAGGGCCTGTTTCCACACTAGGGACTCTAATCTAATCTCAAAAAAAATATGGAATTAAGGGGCTTTCCAGGGTTGGGGTTGAGGGGATTCCACTCACAACCAGACTTGGCCTCTTCCACATTGAACACAGAGACCTTCAGCCTGTGATCAGCTGCCTTTCAGAAACAGGGTTCGATTGAATGAAGACAGGAGCTGTAGGAGAGCTCCCTGACTCTACAGTCCTTGTGTTGTCCCCCACCAGCCCCCTCTCTGTGAGCACACTGACCCCTCCCTTCACCTGCTGCTGGAGATGGAAGCCCTGATATTCTTCTTACTGCACAAGCTGGCAGTGGGAGCCAGGCAGGCGATGGCAGCTCATGTAGAAAGTGTTAATGAGGCCCGAGGAGTAATTTCAGTCCAGCCTCATGGTTCAGGCTTGGGATGTGCACTGACAGTGCACTGCAGGTTATGGGCTAAACACAACATGGAATAATATCCACTGGTACAAACACAACAGAACAGAGGAAACTCTCAGCTGTACTGACCTTGTCCTGGATGACTTGTTCTGGCTCGGGACAGTCAACACCCTTACAGAGGTCGATCACCTCCTGCTCTGGACCCTGAGCAGCAATTTGATGCGCAAAGAGGACAGACACAGTTAAGAAGATTCTCAGCATCTTGGTGTTCTCTCAGATCACTGGTGAACGCACTGACTGACTTTCAGCGCCTTCAGGTGGATCTGCAGTTGGAGCACAGAGTTACACTCGTTATATACTCTTTGATTAGGATGATTTTGAATATAGTTTATCCTTAGGAAGGAACGTCATGATGGAGGAACATTCCAGCTGATTAATTATGGAAATTTCTCTTAGCTGTGACTTTACAATGGATTTAGAAATCCTTAACTCTCTGTGTGCTGGCTCCTGGGAACATCGGCGGGTTGGTGTGGACTTGGTGGGTGTTTCCACACTGTAATGTAATCTAATGTAATCTAATCTAATCTAATCTAATACATGGTCAGGGTTGTCACTCTTCCCGGTTTGGGAATGCACTGGATTGGAAGATTAATCTCCCAGTCACTGGTGATGAGGAGAAAACAATTTCACCTTTGGGGTTCAGTTTTGTACATCTTCATTTCCTGGGTTTCCTGCAGCTTTCTCTGCAGTCAGCTTGAACACGGGGCTATTCTGCTCCCTGACCATGGACAGACCACTGTTTACTCACAGTAGGAGGGTCAGGCCAGTGGGTGTTCACTGCCCTACGATTGCAGCATCTCATAAAGATCCTGTTTGTGTCTTTCCCTCCTTCCCTGAGACTGGCTGAATGATTCCTACGCCCCCTTCAAAACTACTCCCACTGATATCCAGATCCTGACACAGCCTGTCACGAGGGTACACTTCCCCTGGCACTGTTTATCACTGC
>NW_025175445.1:0-1972 GCF_004010195.1 Chiloscyllium plagiosum | reverse complement strand
GCAACAGCCTTGTGACTCTTCTCTGAATCCTTTAAAGTTTCACAACATCCTGCCTATAGGAGGGAGACCAGGATTGCACAGAATATTTCAGAAGAAGCCGACTGAACCTGACTTTTGCAGAGTCTGCTCCCTGCTTGTATTCATACTGCCTCCCGTTGTTGCAAGTGAACAGTGCTTCCCCTTTCTCTCTCCCTCCCAGGATAAGGAATGGAAAGGGGGAGACATTGCTTCATTTCCAGATTTTGGCCAGAAGAGCCCCCCTATTGTCTGAATGCGCAAGTTGGACGGTGAGCTTCTGAAGCTACTGCTGCTCCTCTCTTTCTGAATGAAGGTTGAGTTTCACTCCAGACTGCAACTCCCTTTCTCTGTCCAAACATCTGTGAGCACAGCACATTTTTGTTGAAATAAGGCATATTTCCTGAATGTTACAATTAAAGGGGTGTCTTCACCCCGATATTCCAAGGGATGGTAAGTCAGAGAAGGACCACGCCTTGTGTTGTGTGGCTCGTGTGACAGTTGCAACAGGATGTCCCAACTCCTATGCTCAATTCAAAGTTTGAGAGAAGATTTGTAGCTCGGGTGCTCATTGTTGTGGTTCTGTTCGCCGAGCTGGGAATTTTTGTTGCAGACGTTTCATCTCCTGTCCAGGTGATATCCTCAGTGCTTGGGTGCCTCTTGTGAGGCGCTTCTGTGATGTTTCCTCCAGCATTTATAGTGGTTTGTCTCTGCCGCTTCCGGTTGTCAGTTGCAACTGTCTGCTGCAGTGGCCGGTATATTGGGTCCAGGTCAATGTGTTTGTTGATAGAATCTGTGGATGAGTGCCATGCCAGAGAACAGCCAGGGAATTCCGAAAGGCATGGCCTCGAGGCATTTTTCCAGCACCACATTTTTCAACTCTGGATCTGGGACAAGGTGTGTGGTATGGGGGGAGGGGAGGGGAAATAAGGAAACTGGTGAAATCTACATTGATCCTATGTAGTTGGTGGGTCCCAGGGCAGAAGACAAGATGTTCTTCCTCCAAGCGTCAGGTAGCTAGAGCTTGGAGGGGAAGGCACCAGAGTACTTGCGTGTCCTTGACGGATTGGGAGGGGGAGTTAAAGCGTTCAGCCACAAGGCGGTGGGGTCGTTTCATTTTGGCGTCCCAGAGCTGTTCCCTGAAATGTTCGGCAAGTTGGCGTCCAGTCTCCCCAATGTGGCAGAGACCACATCGAGAGCAAGGGACATATAAATAAATCTTATAAACAAATTGTACAAATTTTAGCCTGCCAGGGTTATTTTCTTTAATTAAGTTAAAGAAAATTTTAATTAAATTGAGTGACTACATGAAACGGTTTGTTGGTCAGACTCAAATCATCATCCTCAAATGAGACAATGCCATTAATATCAGTGAACTGCTTCTTTTTTAGAACCACAAGTTCTTGATTTATTTTCACAACTTATTGGTATTCACATCTGCACATTCAATGTCAAACTCTGACATCAGAAATGACATGACACCATTAATTTTTTTCTTACAGTAATTCAACAAACAAATTAATAACACACAGTGAACACCAACTCTCATTAATATGAAATTAAATTTGACCAAAAAAAAAGTAAAATCAAGATGAGAGATAACAAATGGGGGAAGGGCAGAAGGCAAGAAGTGCAACATCACAGAAGGTGCTCCACCAGGGAGTGTATTTTACCAACTACAACTGCTAAATATAAACAAACACTCTGACATGATCCTCCGGTTTTAATGTAAACCATACAGTAGGTACCATTTAAATAAGTTAATAGATACAAGCCTTGAGCAAATCCAGCCTCCAGCCGCACCCCTCCCCCCGCTTCTTGGAGCTTGGACCTTCCTCCAGCTCCGGGGGGTTGTTGAGCTCCTGGGCTCCGGCCGCCGCCGAAGAAGCCAGGGGCGCCGACTCTCTCTCTTCCATCGCCGATATTTTTAATTTGTTTTCTCGTTCACCCGATAACT
>NW_025175444.1:0-1972 GCF_004010195.1 Chiloscyllium plagiosum | reverse complement strand
GGTTAGTAAGTTTGCAGATGATACAAAGATTGGCGGAGTGGTGGATAGTATAGCAGGATGTCAAACGATACAGTGGGATATAGATCAGTTGCAGATACAGGTAGAGGAATGGCAGATGGAGTTTAATCCGAGTAAGTGTGAGATGCTGCACTTCAGGAGATCAAACATTAAGGAAAAGTATACAGTTAATGGCAGGACCCTGAACAACATTTTTGTACAGAGAGATCTTGTGATTCTCGTCCATAGCTCACTGAAAGTAGCCATGCAAGTATTTCGGGTGGTAAAAAGGGTGTATGGTATGCTTGTCTTTGTTAGTCAGGGAATTGAGTACAAGAGTCAGGATATCATGTTGCAGCTTTATAAGACTTTGGTTAGGCCACACTTAAGAGTATTGCATTCAATTCTGGCCGCCACATTACAGGAAGATGCGGAAGCTTTGGAGAGTATGCAGAAGAGGTTTACCAGGATGCTGCCTGGATTAAACAGCATGAACTATGAGGAGAGGCTAGAGGCTCTGGAGTGGTGGAGGCTGGGGGGAGACTTGATACAAGTCTATAGTATAAAATTATTCATAGATTGGATTGACTGTCAGAAACTTTTTTTCACAGTTGAAATGTCTAATACTATGGGGTGTACATTTAAGGTGAGAGGGGAAAAGTTCAAAGAAGTTGTGAGGGACGTAGGATGCATTGCCAGGGATGGTGGAGGCAGATACAATGGGGTGACAAGAGATTTTTAGATAAGCACATGATTATGCAAGGAATGGAGGGATATAAACTTGGGGCAGGTAGAAGGGATTAGTTTAATTATCATGTTTGACACAACATCATAAACTGTGCTATACTATGTACTATGAAACCTTTGGCCTTGCTTCCTCAGTGAACTCTGCTAAGCTTCCATTATTGAGGGTGCGCTTCCCTTCTGTGTGTTGTGTACGCCGAAATTATAAATACGTGGCTAATTCATAGAGTCATACACTGTAGAAAAGGCCCTTTGGCTCATCGAGTCTGGACTGACGTAACTATCACCAAAAGTGTGCTAGTCCCATTTTCTTGCACTTGTCCCATATCCTTGAATGTTATTTAAAGTACTCATCCAAATATTTAAAGGTTGTAATGTTTCCAGCTTCCACTACTTTCCCAGGCAGTGCATCCCAGATTGAAAGTTCTTTTCCCAAATCCCCTCTAAATCTCCTACCCCTTCTCCTAAAACTGTACCTCCTTGTGATTAACCCTTTAACCAAGGGGAACAGCTGTTTTTTATTCACCCTGTCCATACCCCTCACCCCTCAGTCTTCTCTGCTTGAAAGAAAATATAAGAACATAATAAACAGGAGTAGGAGCAGGCCAACCGGCCCCTTGGGCATACTCTGCTATTCAATAAGAACATAGCTGAAAAAGATTCAAGCCTATCTAGTCTTTCTTGTAGCTCAATTTCTCCATCCCAGCCAACATCCTGGTAAACCTCCTCTGTATCTCAGCCAGTACTTTCACATCCTTCCTGTAGTGAAGTGACCAGAACTGCACACGGCACTCCAGTTGTGGTGCGAACAACACTCTCTACAACTCCAACGTTACCTCCTTGTTGTTATACTCTCTGCCACGACTGATGAAAAGCAAGTGTCCCATATGATGTTTTGACTATCCTGTTCATATGCTCTGCTGACTTCAGGGATCTGTGAATAATTGCTCCAAGATCCTCTGTTTATCTAAGCTAGCCAGTGTCCTGCCAGTCATTAAATACTCTCTCATCTTGTTTCTTCTTCCGTTGTGCATCACCTCGCACTTTTCTGGATTAAATACCATCTGCCACTGAGCTGCCCATCTGACCAACCCATTGACTGGGACAACACATCGATCCTAGGACAAGCCAAACAAAGACACATTCCTAGAGGCATGGCATTCCAACCGGAACTCTATCAACAAGCATATCGAGTTATACCCCATCTGCCACCCCCTGAGAAAAGGAACAG
>NW_025175443.1:0-1972 GCF_004010195.1 Chiloscyllium plagiosum | reverse complement strand
CAGGCAGCGCATTCCATGCCCCCACCACTCACTAGGTAAAGAACCCATCCCTGACATCTCCCCTCTACCTTCCACCCTTCACCTTAAATTTATGTCCCCTTGTAACACTCTGTTGTACCCGGGGAAAAAGTTTCTGACTGTCTACTCTATCTATTCCTCTGATCATCTTATAAACCTCTATCAATCACCCCTCATCCTTCGCCATTCCAACGAGAAAAGGCCGAGCACTCTCAACCTATCCTCGTACGACCTATTCTCCATTCCAGGCAACATCCTGGTAAATCTTCTCTGCACCCTCTCCAAAGCTTCCACATCTTTCCTAAAGTGAGGCGACCAGAACTGCACACAGTACTCCAAATGTGGCCTAACCAAAGTCCTGTACAGTTGCAACATCACTTCACGACTCTTGAATTCAATCCCTCTGCTAATGAACGCTAATACACCATAGGCCTTCTTACAAGCTCTATCCACCTGAGTGGCAACTTTCAAAGATCTATGAACATAGACCCCAAGATCCCTCTGTTCCTCCACCTCACTAAGAACCCTACCGTTAACCCTTTATCCTTATTGTCGATGACCACAAATGCCTTGGCTTACAACTCTCGTACTTGCTGGTCTCACTGTTTTTCAACAGCTTGCCTTGGATCTCTTGTCAAATCCACGTAAGACACACTAACTCACAACTTACTGGCTTAGGACGACAGTGTGATTAATTATGCACAATCTTTCTTGAACGTTTCCAGACCGACTGTCCTGAGGTCTCCGAGACTGTCTCAGTGACTGTTCTTCCTTGTCTCAGATTTCCAGCTTCCACCTATTTAGTCCGCACTTTGCCCCTTATTAAATAAAGTTGTGGTGTTAGCCCTTCTCCAGTCCTCTTTCATCATCCCTGTATCCAGTGAGGGTTGGACAGCGTTGGTCAGTATAAGGCAGTGGATTTTCTCTTGGCTTAGTACAACAGAACAGTATGTTAGGCCCTTTAATTATGTTAATCTCCTTCATAATTCCTCTCTCTGTAAGCCTATAACTCCAAATATTTGACACTTCATCATAGGGGACACTCCCTACTTTCGTACAGACCGTCAGGGGGCGACATCATCATATGATTTTGTCGAATTTAGTTTTAGTAAAGTCTCAAGCCAACTGCCTGGATTAACCAAAACGAACCAAATTTCCTGCTTATATTCAAAAAATCATCACAAATTGGATTCTTATTGCAAAACTGCTCTGGACATGGCAGAGGCCGGAGATGGTGTCTGTACTGCCTATTCAGAGACTCAGGACACCGCGCTGCCTTTCCCCCATCTATACCAGCACTAACAGCTGTGCCAACCATTTTTATCTCCCTTAATACCTTTTGGTAATTTTGTCATCCCGAAGTAGGGCAGAAAGAACCAAGAGGAATAAGAGTCTCCCCAATGTTCACCTCTTCACACTGAATGATCGTTTTTGCAGCTGAGAGCGGCGGGTGTTGAGCGGAAGTGAGGTCGGAGGACAGAGGCTGTTGGGAAGTTTAGTGTGTTCCATGTAATTAGGTGTGTTCCAGAGAACTCGGAGGAAGGCGGCAAAGCAGGACTTCCAGGGTGGTCATCTCCATTTTGATTCCGGCTCCGCGGGCTGGACATGGCAGGAACAGGGAGATAATGGACTTGAATGTGTTGCTGAGGAACTGGTGTAGGAAGCAAAGATTTAAATTCTTGGATCGCTAAGGTATGTTTTGTGGTAAGGGTAAATTATGCAAGGGTAACGAGTTGCACCTTACTAGGTGGGGAACCAGCATTTTGGAGGCAGGCTTGCCACTGCAACACAGGTGTGTTCCAATTGAGTAAAGGAGCGAGGGCAAAAAGAGGAAGTGCAACAAGGAAGATTAAGGGAAAGTGAGAATAAGTATAGTTAAGAAAGACAACATAATGATGAAAGTATTCAAAATTAGCAAAATTGCTGATGACATAAAGCTGGGTGGCAGGGTGAA
>NW_025175442.1:0-1972 GCF_004010195.1 Chiloscyllium plagiosum | reverse complement strand
CCTGTAAAATGAATTATATAGGTAATAATACAGGTTGTAAACACAATAAACAATTCCCCTTTCTTGACAATAGATTTTTACTCTCTTCCACCAAATCCGTAACCCTTCACCTCACTCGCTCTGTACTACCACTCTCAGTTTACTGCCGCTAATGAATACCAAACACTTTCTCCTGAAGTTTCTGATGAACAGACCAATATTCATCACGTCTTGTTCTTGACAATCTCTGCCCCCTTCCTGGGTTCACTTCCATTTCCTTCAGGTTCTACAAGTTAATTACTTAACCACAGAATTTATTAAACAAGGAAATGGTAAGAAACATAAAAGCCAGAGTTGTGCTGCCAGTGATGTGCTGACATCTAAAGGAAGGTTCAGTCTCGGTGAAACTCGATCTTCATTCAGACAACAGCAGCAGCAACAGCTCCGCATCGAAGAAAGGAGCAGCTACACAAGCTCATTGTTCAACGTTGGCACTCAGGCAGTGGTGCAGTTCTGATTGGCTGGAGGACCAGAGTGGTTCCTGACTTCCAGCTTTTCCTATTTGTCATTTTTTGTGTTATGAATACCGAGGAAGTGGAACGAAGAGCCACTTGGCTCTTGGGAAATTGTATGGAATGTTCAAATGAACAAACCATGCAGCATCAGGAAGTTGCGAAGTCACCGTTTTGGGTGTAACACTTTTTGAAGTAGTCTTGCACTCGAAACATTGACTTCTTCACCTCCTGATGATGCCAGGTTTTCTGTATTCCTCCATACCCCTGCTTGATGACCTTGGATTCCAGGAACTGCCTTTTTTTTGGTTTAGTTCTATTCAAAGAACAAACAGGGTTGCTGTCTTTATCCACGAATCACAGAGCTGAATGAGTTCCTACGTAAACACTCCTCTCACATTTGCAGATTCCCGGAACAACTTCCGACATGCACTGCTTCCAGTTTCCCTGCCTCGGCGATTGTGAGATTTTAAGTCCACAGAATTCATTGGAGCTCTTTATTTTGGTTGAAACGTGTGGGGTGGAGGTTGGTAGGAACAGAATTTCGATTCAGACACTCAGGTACCTGGGTCATCACTGAAGTTCACTGAGACACCCTGAGTTAGAAAAGGTTTTCTGACACCATTAATAAGATTCATAATACGAGACAGAGCGTAATATGGGAAAACATACTTAAGCCAGACCTGTGGAGAAATATCCTTGTCTAAAAGTGTTGGGGATCTGTGGAAGTGACTTCCCTAAATCTGGGTGATGCCAGAGCACAGAACAAATTAAACGAAGAGCGGCAGTTTTGAATTAACTTTGGTTTGAAGTGTTGCAGAATTCCGTCAGGGCATGTCAGTTGGGTTCAATTGAGGTCAGTCATCACTTTCTCCAATGTTAAAGTGGTGTTGAAGGCTGATCTCCCACACCCCGACCAAGGTTGGATTTACAATATTATTATGTTAAGTTATTGTGAAGCTGAACCCGAAACTCTGCATCTTCACTGAAAGAGATTTAGGGGGAAAGCAGGAGCAAAGTCTGACAGATCAGCATTCCTAACCTCGATCAGGAAGAAGCATGTGCATATGTATAATTTTGCAAACGATGGTTTATTCACAACCTTTCTAATAATATGTTCTAAATAACCAACCTGTACTTCCAATGATACGTCTGGCTAAACTCTATTGTTCAAAGAACAAAGAATAAGCACAGGAACTTGCCCTTCGGCCCTCCAAGCTTGTGAAGATTCAGATCCACTATCTAAACCTGTTACCTTTTTTTATAAGGATCTGTATCCCTTTGCTCCTTGCCCATTCATGTAGCTATTTAAGTATATCCTAAATGGCTCTATCGTTCCAGTCCCTAACATCTCGGCTGGCAACGATTCCCAGGCACCTACCACCCTCTGCATGAAAAAAATTTCAGACATACCTCAGATAATCTTTTTTTCTCACACTTTGATCTCGTGGCCCCTCGTAATTGAGTCCTCCATTCTGCAG
>NW_025175441.1:0-1972 GCF_004010195.1 Chiloscyllium plagiosum | reverse complement strand
TTAACCGGCAAGTTTCCCTTCGGCGAATCCTGGTCTTAGAATCACAAATCCCTTTGCACTTCAGATTTCTAAATTTTCATCCCTTTCAGCAAATAGGCCATGCCTGTATTCTTCATACCAAGTGCATGACCTCACATTCTCTCACATTATATCTCATCTGCAACTCTTTTTCCCACTGTCCTAAAATGTTGAAAATTTTCAGTAGGCTCCCTGCTTCCTCAATACTACCAGCCCCTCCACCTATTTTTGCATCATCTGCAAACGTAGCCAGAATGCCCTCAGTTCTGCCATCCAGATCATTAACCAATAAAGTGAAATGTTGTGGTCCCAGCACTGACCTTTGTGGAACAATACTAGTCACCGGCTGCCATCCTGAAGGACCATTGTATCCTCACTCTGCCTCCTCCTAGACAGCCAACCTTTTATCCATGTTAATACCTGACCGCTAACACCATGGGTCCTTAATTTACTCCGCAGCCTCCTGTGCAGGACCTTATCACAGGCCTTCTGGAAGTCCACATCGATAACAACCATTGACTTTCTTTGGTCTAACCTACTTGTTACCTCCTCAGAGAGTTCTCATTTGCTTGTAAGCAAGATAGATTATCGAAATGGGGGGTGGGGTGGCGTGGTGGTTTCAGAACGTCAGCGCCATTCCTACAGACAGAATGGAGATGTTCCTCAAAGCAGTTTTTGTTTTGTCTGCTAATGTAAAGGAGACTGCATTTTGAGCAGCAAAGACAGGAGAATGGATTGAAAGCGTACAAGCGAAATGCTGCTCCACCTGGAAGGTGTGATTGGTGCCTTGGTCATTGAGGAGGGAAGAGGTGAATGAGCAAGTGTTGCAGCTTCTGAAATCACATGGAAATGTGTCATGGGGGAGTGGGGAAGTATTCGAGGTGATGGAGGGTGTCACAGAGGGGATTGACCCTGTGAAATACTGACAGTGGACGGGAGGGGAAGATATGTTTGATGGTGCTGTCCTGCTGGAGGTGGTGGAAGTGGTGGAGGATGATTCTGTGAATGTGGATTCTAGTGCAGTAGGAAGTGAGGACAAGGGGAGATCTATCATTGTTCTGGGAAGGAGGGGATGGAGTGAGGGCAGAAGTGAGGGAGATGGGGCAGTTACAGCTGAAGGCTCAGTCCACCCAAGTTAGCGGATTCCTCAGTTGACAGAAAAGGTGATCACGCAGGAATCTTTCTCCTGGAATGTGGCATCATCCAACAGAAATCACAGAGCCAGAGAAACTGTGAGGATGGAGCCACCCTCAGCTGATGATGTGTTCTTACACATACGCAGGTTCCCCCGAGTGATTGAAATGAGCCAGGTATTTCAATTGCAGATTTATGCCTTATATCTGTTTTAAGTCGAAATGTGAAAATGGACCCAGGTGATGATCAGTAGATGTGTGGGGTAGAAATGTAAACAGATATTTCATAATGCTCAGCAATGATTGACTCTAGTCAGAAAGAAGATGATATGAAGATGTGAAGATGAACCACCATGATGCACAAACGCTCTGCTAATCAATCACAAACTATAGAACTCAGATTCGGGAACACTCGTGTCGGCCAGCTTTGGAATGTGTATGTTTGGAAGCAGAAACAGATTGTAGAAAGCAAGGTACAAAGAATAATATTCCAAAACTGACAAGAAATATCAAAAAGAATCTAACCACAAGAGCTTTTCCATATCGATTTAAAAAAAAAAAAACGTTCATGATGTGTGTGTGATACCTTTGGAACAATGGCAGGAAAGTATATGTGGGAACCTGGAGCATGTGGCTGGGGAATTGGTTTCAGAGAACAGGCAGAGAATTTAAAACTGCATTTTACATCGTTGCTCACAGGGGAAGGCACAAAGAGCTTCAATAATATAACCAAAATTGTAGTCAGATGAAATTTCTTGCAAAAGTCTCTAACAAAACGAAAAACGCTATTCTCAAACATATGACCAATGGTAAACAGGTCA
>NW_025175440.1:0-1972 GCF_004010195.1 Chiloscyllium plagiosum | reverse complement strand
GGAATCACCCTGTGCTGGGCGATTTTCTTTCCCCACTGCACCTTGGCAGCAGCTGCCCTGAGCTGTAGTGCGTCCCTCAGCACGTAGTCCTGGACCTTGGAATGTGCCAGTCTGTAACACTCGGTCAGGGTCAACTCCTTGTTCTGGACCAACGGGTTTCAGGCAGATCAAGGATTGTCTTTCACCGAGCAATATTTTGTCTTTAAATAGAAACCCCATTGGGTCATATTTAACCTCATGGCCCTCACTATGTTCTTCCTTTTCACTTCTGCCTCCCTTTCCAGTCGCTGTGTCTGACCCTGAGACTTTAATGTTGCAGATTGCCTCTCCCTCCTGTTCCCTTATACTGACAGGAGCCAGCTCCAGGCTCTGTTCAGCTGATCATGGACATTGGAGAAAGTTCTCACCTTTTCCCTGGACGATGCCCAACTCCTTGTATTTGTTTGGGATCTTTCAGCGGGAATGATATCCACCCGATCCCACTGGGAATGATCTCTTCCTGAAATTAAAGAGGATCTGGGGCTCAGGTCTTAATATCTGGTATTTTGTTGACGATTTTCCACTTTTTCCAACAGATGTGTAAAGAATAAACATGATCACAGCAACTTTTCAGTGAATTTACAAATTGATCGATGATCCTCGGAGCCTTTTCAGACACACGGTACAGGACCGCCCCCGCCTGGCGGGAGACGGTACTGCGGCCCAATAGCCTTCAGTAACAGTTCCATCCAGCAGATGGCGGTGACACACAAACAAATCCTGTGGATGCTGGAAATCAGAAATAAAATCAGAAAATGCTGCAAATCCTCAGCAGATCGGGCAGCATCTGTGCACAGAGAACCGGAGTTAACGGGCAGTTAAACTTTGAGCATATTGCATATCCTGACAGAGATTCTGTGTAATTCCCCTCCCCAATGATCCAAGCATCTCAGGAGAGGATGCTATGCAAATGCAGCTTTGCCACCCTTCAGTGTTTGGATTTCTCCCTCAGGATTTCATGTTCCGTGTGCAGAGTGAGAAATGGAAACACAGAGAAATCCCAGTTCCAGACTGGGAAACAGGTGAAGAGATGGAGGATGGGACTGAAACAGGGAGTAAATGAAGGAAGGAGAGACACATGATATTTAATTTACTTTTTATTTTCACCATCTGACATTTATATTTGTATCTGATTTATTGACAGTTTGGTTGTGATGTTACAAAGTATAATCTCAGAATTCAATGACACATTCAATAACATCCTGTTGTCAATGGGAGGTTTCTGACCCCAATCCCTGACCCAGACCCTAAACCCGGGGGTCATTGTGATGTCAGGGAGGCCCCGCCCCTTTAACAGCTGATTCTCAGAAACTGGTTGAAATCCCAGGTCCTGAAGAAAGGATAAAGTTTCCCAGTGAATTTATTCCCAGTGAAGGTGTGGAGATGGGACTTGGTGTCTACGTCGTAAAATGAAACTGTCCCAGATTCATAACTGAGATAAACTCCCACCTTCCTGGTGATCAGACCGACAGGGAGAGGGGATTGAGAAGAGGAGTTTATATAAAACTGATCCTCATCCCGCCCCATGGTCCAGAATCCATTCTCTGGAATCGGACTGACCCATCTCTTCCTCTCCACAGATTCTGAGGCTACTCCCAGACTCCAGCCCTGACTCCCCCCCACCTCCACCTCCCAGTAACGTCTCCCCGATGTGAATCCCTCTGATCCCAGGGCACAGACACAGGCCCAGTTTGTAAACCTCTTCTCTGTGTCAGGGAGACTCCTCCGGGTCTCGGTCCATCTCAAACGCTTCAGATCCACAGAGATCTCGAGCCAGGGACTCGCTGTTTCCACATCCAGGGTCACCGACACTGGGAGAGAAACACGGAGAATGAGAGACAGTCCCTGGGTATGAGTCAGTAGGGAGTAGGGGAAGGGGTAAAAACGAGGTAAAAAAGGACTTTTGCCCGAAACGTCGATTTTGCCTGTCCTC
>NW_025175439.1:0-1972 GCF_004010195.1 Chiloscyllium plagiosum | reverse complement strand
CCTGGATGCTGCCTGACCTGCTGCGCTTTTCCAGCAACACATTTTCAGCTCTAAAGGGCTTGGGCCCAAGCTTGGTGAAGAGAAATTGGTTGAGAAAGATTCACCCAGATTGGCTCAATATTTTTCAATTAGTAAATGGCTGCCTGAGTAAAATTCTAATTAAATACCCAGATGTCTTTCAGGAATGTCTAGGGACTATCAAAGGAGTCAAGGCCACCTTGCATGTTGACCAGGAAGCAATTCCATGATTCTGCAAGACCTGCCCCATTCCAGTTCCAGTTTACCTATTGTTTACTTAACTATGCTCCTTAACTCTGTGATCTGCCTGCATTGCTTGCAAGACAAAACTTTTCACTGTGCCTCGGTACACGTGACAATAACTTCAATTCAATTCAATTAATTCAAATTTGCCTGGGGGCGAAAGTAGAGGTGGAAATCAGGAGGCTGGAAAGTGAAGGAATCATTAAACAATTCCTGTTTGCGGAATTGGCAGGACCAGTTGTACTGATTGTGAAGCCCAATGGGTCGGTAGTTCGCATTTCATCAGGAATAAAGGCAGAGAGCCTGAAGGGTGGAGAGTTAAGCTAGAGGAGGGTGGGGGTGGGGAGAAAGTAGCATAGAGTACCTGGGAGTTGCAGTGGGAGAGGGACTCCCTGACTATCACATACAACCCATTGTTAGCCACTAACGTTAATGGCTTTTCATTCTCTCTTGCTGATCGCTATCCACTCTTTTTGTCTTTCCAACTGTTCTTCTCTCTCTTGGACTCTACCTCCACCTATCATTTACTCCTTACCTCCACCCCCCACCCTTTCGTCTGCATAAAAAACTTGTTCCTCGTTAAAAGTCACACAACACCAGGTTATAGTCCAACAGGTTATTTGGAAGCACTAGCCGTGCTCCAGTCTCCACAACCACCTGATGAAGGAGCAGCGCTCCGCAAGCTAGTGCTTCCAAATAACCCTGTTGGACTATAACCTGATGTTGTGTGATTTTTAACTTTGTCCACCCCAGTCCAACACTGGCTCCTCCAAATCATAACTTTTCCCTAGCTACCATCAGTTCTGAGGAAGGGTCACTGGCCTCAAACATTAACTCTGATTTCTCTTCATAGATAATTTTTGTTTAGCAAAGATGTTACTAAATATGGGCCAAAGGCAGGTATATGGAGTTAGCCCACAGATCAGCAATGATCCTACTGAATAGTGAACTGGGCTCCAGGGGTTGAATGGCTCATTCCTATTCCTACGGGAATTAAAAAGTTTATGTCAGGAATGGCTATTCAAGGTTTTTGAAGCAAGTCAGGTGGAATGGAATTAAGATGCAGATCAGCCTTCCTGAAGAAGGGCTTATGCCCGAAACGTCGATTCTCCTGTTCCCTGGAAGCTGCCTGATCTGCTGCGCTTTTCCAGCAACACATTTTCAGTTCATGATATAGATGCCAGCCTGACAATAATTGTCTGTGGTTATTAGTCAGTTTCCAGGGCTGACTGTGGGGGAGATATTTTAGCCCTTCCTTTCTTAAGCAGATCATTTAAATATTACTTAGGGGCACAATGAGGCCAACGATATCACATGCACGTATGCTTTTGAATACTTACTCGCCAAAAAATTTGACTATTTGTTCCTGGCAATGTTCCAGGTAGCTGCCTCCATACATTGTTGAGTTTGAAACCAGTAGCACCCTGCGTTTCATCTTGACTCTCCTCAGAATGTTATTTCTGGTAGAGCTCCTGCAAAGTGAAAACAAAAGCTGGAAAATGTAAACCTTCTGCTGCATAAAGACCCCAGAACCTGGGAGCAAACTCTGGATTTTATGGAGGCTACGTTGAAAGTGATATTTAGAAGGAAGACCAAATTTTGTGTGTGTTGCAGGTAGATCAGAGAATCCGTACAGTGTGGAAGCAAGTCATTCAATCAGCATCCCATCCAGACCCATCTCTCCAGCCTATTCCTGTTACCCTGCATTTCC
>NW_025175438.1:0-1972 GCF_004010195.1 Chiloscyllium plagiosum | reverse complement strand
GTATCGTTGTTGGACTAACACACCAGGTTATAGTTCAACAGTTTTATTTTCATGCATTACTTTTCCGTTTAAAGCTGGAAAAGGAATGGCCAGTGCTCTCATTTCATGCCCTTTTTCGACTTTATTTTAGCTGCAGCAGACACAAGTTGGTGGAGTGCAGGGAAGTCGCCAGCTTCTTTAAAACACTTTTCTGAATTCATATTGAAGGTTATGTCTTTGAAGTTGTTTCCTTCCGTCTGTAATTGTCTGTATTTGATTTGTTTTTGCCATGGATATATTCATGTGCTGTTACAGTATTGGAACAGTTAATTACTAAGAGCTATTGGAGCGGATTGGTGCAGTATGTCAACAGTTATGTTATTCAAAATTACGTTTTCATTCATTGAGGCTACAACTGTTGTCCTGAAATTACTGTTTTTTTTTTCCCTGAAAGTTCAGTGCTTTGATGACTTGTATCAGATGGGGAACACTCACTTCACATCAACCTTTATACAAAAAAGAGTCAGAGTCACCTTCTGAAAATACTTTAAGAGGGTCAAGCCTGTACCATTGCATTTTGTTGGGATGTTTTGATCATTCAAATTTGGTTTTAGATCCGCATCGGAAGCTATTGCACAAAAAAAGAGGCATGGGATCGAGCGTGATTTGGTGTGGGGATCAGAAATTAGCTTGCTGACAGAAGACAGAGGGTTGTGGTTGATGGGAAATGTATAACCTGAGTACAGTTACCAGTAGTGTAATGCAAGTATCTGTTTCGGCCACTGCAGTGGGTCATCTTTAAACAGGATCTGGATGAGGGCGTAACAGAATGGGTAAGGAAAATTATGAATGACACTAATATTGGCGGATTTGTGGATAGTGACGAACGATGTTGCAGGTTACAATGCGACATAGACAAGCTACAGAGCTAGGCTGAGAGGTGGAAAATGGAGCTTACTGTGGATAAGTATGAAGTGATTCACTTCGGAAAGAGCAACAGAAATACAGAGTGGTGGGCTGGAGGAAATTCTTGACAGTGCAGATGAACAGAGAGATCTTGGTGTCCATATGCATAGATCTCTGAAAATTACCACTCAGGTTGATATGGCTGTTAAGAAGGCACATGTAGTATTGTCATTTTTGGTAGAGGGATTGGTGGTCATAGCCACGAGGTTAAGTTTCAGCTGTACAAAATTCTGGTGCAGTCATACTTGGAGTAGTGCGCGCAGTTCTCGTAACTGCATTAGAGTAAAGATGAGGGAACTTTGAAAAGGACTCACAGCAGATTTACCAGGATGTTGCTGAGTATGGAAAGATGTTCTGACGAGGAAAGGCTGAGGGACTTGAGGCTGTTTCCGTTCGAGATAATAAGGTTGATATGTGACTTAATTGAAACATGTAAGACTATTAGAGGTTTAGACAAGTTGCACACTGACAGCTTTCTCCATCGGATGGTGATGGCCAGCACGATGTGGCATAAATTTAAATTTTGGGCTCATTGATATAGGTCTGATGTCAGAGGTAGTTTCGTCACTCATACACACTCAGGGCGTGGAAAGCCCCGCTCGTAACATTAATAGACTCGGCAAGTTAATGGGCATTTAAATGATCATTGGATAAACATTCGGATGAAAGTGGAATAGTTCAGGATAAAACGGCTTCAGATTGGTTTCACAGGTCGGGGCAACATCGAGGGTTGAAAAGCCTGTCATGTGCTGCGATGTTCTAGATTCTATGTTCTATGATGGCATTTAGATCCAAATTAAAGGACGGAAAATCAGCAATTGAATCTAATCACACTGAGGTACCAAGAGTTAAGTGGACATGCTAAGGCTTCTTATCATATATGGGAGGTTTCATCAAAGTACGGATTGCTCCGAAGCTTGGTAAGTGAATGAAACATACATTATAGACATTTGCTGATGCTATGTATTTGGAACTTGGAATGCTTTGCCTCAGATAAAAGGAGTATCTGGAGAGGAGATAAACAAGC
>NW_025175437.1:0-1971 GCF_004010195.1 Chiloscyllium plagiosum | reverse complement strand
GCTCCTGTTGTATGTACAGATGTCGATCTCTTACTTTTGCTACTGTACTAATTACAGATGTCGATCTCTTATTGATGCTACTGTTCTAGTTACAGATGGCGATCTCTTATTGATGCTAGTGTTCTACTTATGATGGCCATCCCTTATTGTTGCTACTGTTCTAATTACAGATGGCGATCTCTTATTTATTCAACTGTTGTATTTACAGATGTCGGTCTCTAATTGTTGCTACTGTTGTATTTACTGATGTCGATCTCTTATTGCCGGTACTATTCCATTTACTGATGTCGATCTCTTATTGCTGCTACTGTTCAACTTACAAATGCCGATCTCTTTTTGTTGCTACTCTTCTACTTACAAATGGCGATCTCTTATTGTTGCTACTGTACTAATTACAGATGTCGATATCTTATTGCTGGTAATGTTCTATATACAAATGGCGATCTCTTATTGCTGCTACTGTACTAATTACAGATGTCGATCTCTTATTGTTGCTACTGTACTAATTACAGATGGCGATCTCTTATTGTTGCTATTGTACTAATTACTGATGTCGATCTCTTATTGCTGCTACTGTTCTTCTTACAGATGTCGATCTCTTATTATTGCTTCTGCTCTATTTACAGATGGCGATCTCTTATTGTTGCTACTGTACTAATTACAGATGTCGATCTCTTATTGCTGCTACTGTTCTACTTACAGATGTCGATCTCTTATTAGTGCTTCTGACCTATTTACAGATGGCGATCTCTTATTGTTGCTACTGTACTAATTACAGAGATCGATCTCTTATTGCTGCTACTGTTCTGCTTACAGATGTTGATCTCTAATTATTGCTTCTGATCTATTTACAGATGTCGATCTCTTATTGTTGCTACTGTACTATTTACAGATGTCGATCTCTTATTGTTGCTAATGTTCTATTTACAGATGTCGATCTCTTATTGTTGCTAACGTTCTAATTACAGATGTCGATCTCTTATTATTGCTACTGTTCTATTTGAAGATGTCGATCTCTTGTTGTTGCTACTGTTCTAATTACAGATGTCGATCTCTTATTGCTGCTACTGTTCCATTTACAGATGCGATCTCTTATTGCTGCTACTGTTCTATTTACAGGTGTCGATCTCTTATTGTCGCTACTGTTCTATTTACAGATGTCGATCTCTTATTGCTGCTACTGTTCTATTTACAGATGTCGATCTCTTATTGTTGCTTCTGATCTATTTACAGATGTCGATCTCTTATTGTTGCTACTGTACTATTTACAGATGGCGATCTCTTATTGTTGCTACTGTTCTATTTACAGATGTCGATCTCTTATTATTGCTTTTGATCTATTTACAGATGGCGATCTCTTATTGTTGCTTCTGTACTAATTACAGATGGCGATCTCTTATTGTTGCTACTGTTCTACTTACAGATGTCGATCTCTTATTATTGCTTCTGATCTATTTACAGATGGCGATCTCTTATTGTTGCTACTGTACTAATTACAGATGGCGATCTCTTATTGTTGCTTCTGTACTAATTACAGATGTCGATCTCTTATTGCTGCTACTGTTCTACTTACAGATGTCGATCTCTTATTATTGCTTCTGATCTATTTACTGATGGCGATCTCTTATTGTTGCTACTGTACTAATTACAAATGGCGATCTCTTATTGTTGCTACTGTACTAATTACAGATGGCGATCTCTTATTGTTGCTACTGTACTAATTACAGATGTTGATCTCTTATTGCTGCTACTGTTCTACTTACAGATGTCGATCTCTTATTATTGCTTCTGATCTATTTACAGATGGCGATCTCTTATTGTTGCTACTGTACTAATTACATATGTCGATCTCTTATTGCTGCTACTGTACTAATTACAGATGGCGATCTCTTATTGTTGCTACTGTACTAATTACAGATGGGGATCTCTTATTGTTGGTACTGTACTAATTACAGATGTCGATCTCTTATT
>NW_025175436.1:0-1971 GCF_004010195.1 Chiloscyllium plagiosum | reverse complement strand
GACTCAATCCCCACCCTGTTCCTCCCAACAACTGACTGTGACTCAATCTCCAAACTGTTTCCCTAGCAACTGCCTGAGACCCCATCTCGGTTGTTTTTCGATAAAAACAACCTGTGAATCCTTCCCCAATCATTTTCCCTCGCAATGGCGCGTGAACCGATCTCCTATCTGTTTCCTGGCAACAGCCTATGAACCCTATCCCCATTCTGTTCTCCGAGCAAGGGTCACTAACCCCATATCCCCAACTGTTCCCTTAGCAATTACTTGTGACTCTATCCCCACTCTGTTTTGCTGGCAATGCCTGACAGCCCATCCTTACTGTGTACTCAGAGCAACTGCCTGTGATCGCATCCCCGTGGTTTTCCGATAGCAACAGCCTGTGAACCCTTCCGAACGCTCTTCCCCTTGCAACCCCATACCCACTCTGTTGTCTTAGCAACGGCCTCTGAACCCATCCTTCAGACTATTCTTCTAGCAACAGCCTGTGATGCCAGGCCAATTCTGTTTCCCTAGCAACAGCATGTGAAACTATTTTCACTCTGTTCTCTGAGCAACTGTCTGTGACCACATCTTTTGACCTCTCCCCGAGCAACAGCCTGTGAACCCTTCCACAATTACTTCTATTCGCAACAGTCTGCGAATTCATCCCAATCAGATCCCCTGGAAACGGCCTGGGTACCCATTCCCACTCTGTTCCACTAGCAACATCCTATGACCTCATTCCCTCCCTTTTCCCCAAGCACCTGCTTGTGAACCCATCCACACTGTGTTCCCATAGCAACAGCTTGTGAACGAATTCCGGAACTGTTATCCCAGCAACAGCGTGTTACCCATCACTGCTCTGTGCCCCTAGCAATGGCCTGCCACTCCATTTCCACTCTGTTTCCCGAGCAAAGGCCTGTGACACTACCCCATTCTGTTTTCCTAGCAACTGCCTGTGAATCCATCCGCACTCTGTTCCCCCAGCAACAGGCTCTGTCTCCATCCCCGCTGTGTTCCCCGAGCAACATGCTTCGTCTCCATCCCTGTTGTGTTCCCCTAGCAAAAACCTCTGTCTCCATCTCCGTTATGTATCCCTCGTAGCAGCCTCTGTCTCTATCCCTGTTGTGTTCCCCAAGCAACCGCCTCTGTCTCCATCCCCGTTGTATTCCCCTAGCAACAGCCTGTCTCCATCTCTGCTGTGTTTCTTGAGCAACAGCCTCTCTCTCCATCCCCACTGTGTTCTCCTAGCAACAGCCTCTGTCTCCATTCCCATTGTGTTCCCCTAGCAACAGCCTCTGTTTCCATCCCCGCTGTGTTCCCCTAGCAACTGCCACTGCCTCCATCACTGTTGTGTTCCACTAGCAACAGGCTCTGTTTCCATCCCCGCTGTGTTCCCCTAGCAACAGGCTCTGTCTCCATCCAAGCTGTGTTCTTCTAGCAACAGCGTTTGTTTCCATTCCCGTTGTGTTCCCCAAGCAATTGCCTTTGAACCCAGCATTATGGAAGGAAACACAGTGTAAGATAATTCGGAAAGTGGGCGAATGGGAGGTGGAGGGAGTGCATAACAGAGAGTGAATGAAGGAGAAAGTGGAAGTGTGTGTAACACCGGAGCGGAAAGAAAGGATAGATTAAGTTAAACACAACTACTGAGTTCATGGCCTGGTCCCCTCCCCTTCCCTCAGGACCAGGACTTGGGGCTAAGACTGTCTCTCTCCAGCTCAGCTTCTTCAACACAAAGACACAGAACAATATCATTCACTCTGCTGCTTGGCACGTTTTAATGAACATTTTTATTGTTTATAAATTGAAGTGATCGATTTAGTCAGTCGGATTGTGCCTTTTCTCGCTGGCCCCTGAGTTGTGAGAAACATTGAAATGTGTCCCTTTAACCACCCTGTGGGATAAGGATGGTCAAACAGCGCGACATTCACGCTGTTACCATAGCGACAGGCTGCTTTATCGCTGAAACAAACTCCCACCGTCACACTC
>NW_025175435.1:0-1971 GCF_004010195.1 Chiloscyllium plagiosum | reverse complement strand
AGCGACGTTACGCTTAAACCATGAAGGATCCGTATATAACTTCGGATCACCAGAAAAGGCTAAGGAATTCTTGGACTCTCTTAGATAAACTGTAAGACATAATAGATGTTGGTTTGCCTCCCCACCCCCCACCCCCGCTTTGGTTAATATCTCCCCTTTTGTTCTTACCTTACTGTTTAATATTATCATGGGCGGTGGGGAGTGGGATTTAATTTTCTCCCCCCCCCCAGGGTTGTTTTCTTTTATTATTTTGTGTATATATGAGGGATGTATGTATATGTGTGTGTGTATATGTATATATATGTATGTATGTGTGTATATATATATATATATATATATATATATATATATAAAACCTGTGGGGTTTGGTTAATGTTGGTGGGGGGAGGTGGTTACCTTATTTAATTTTACCTCTGTCTTTAGGAGCGGGTTTTTTTCTCCCTTGTTATTTTGCATTAGTATATTTAATTATTATTTGTTGAGGTTGTAATTTTACAGTTATATGTTTATATATGGTATTAACATTACCAAATATATCCAGGTGTTGGTATGGGTGGGGGAGTGTGCTCACTGTTAACTCTAGCTTTGTATTATATTTGAATTCTCCTCATTTTATTGAGGAGTGCCTGGGTCAAGGTTGGGGCATTGGTTGGAAGAGGATATGATGAACTTTTGAAGAGGAAGTTACACCCCCAGGGAACAAGGGGGAAAATCTCCACTTAGATACGTTTTATTTTTTTATTATTTAGAAATAGTTTTTTTATTGTATTGCTGTGAGTGTATTAGAGAGGCTTTATTTTTGTAGATTTTATATGTTCTACGCTCGGGATGTTCTGGATAGGGTTCCCTCTCCCGAGGGGTCTCGGATTTGCCCAGATGATTATGGTTGATCAGTCGATTAAGTGGTGCACCTGGAATGTCAAAAGGAAGAAAATATTATCAAATCTTAAGAAGGAAAGAGTTGATATAGCTCTCCTACAGGAGACACACCTGTCGGATAAAGAACACTTGAAATGACAACAGGGTGGATTTCATCTGGCCGTTTTTGCTTCTTTTCTCTCAAAAAGCAGGGGAGTTGTTATTCTTTGTCAGAAGAATTTCACTTTCAAAATCCTAAAGCAAAAAAAAGACGAATTTGGACGATATATTTTGATTAAAACCCTCATAAATGGAGAGGAATATGGGATTTTAAATTTGTACTGCCCCCTGGCATACCCCTTGAAATTTATAACGGAAGCCTTTTCAAAATTGATGGCTTTTGGTGCCTGTCATATAGGGGGAGACTTTAATTGTATTATGGATCCGCAAATAGATAGGATTCCCAAGAGTACTGCAGGAGTATCTCCCAGATGTCGACAATTGATGGATATGAACAAAGAATTAGGATTAGTAGATGTATGGAGATGTCTTCATCCACAGGGCAGAGATTTTTCTTTCTACTCCAATCCACATAAATGTCATACCAGAATTGATATGTTTTTTGCCCCCTCGATTTTTTAAAATTCCATATCATCCTGTAAAATAGGTAGTATAGCAATTTCCGACCACGCTGCTGTATATATGGAAACTAAGGCGAGGAACAATGGGACATCCCCTTGGCATTGGCATATGGACCCCTTCCTAATGAAAGTAAGTAAATTTGTAAAGTACTTCTCTCAAAAATTTAAAATATTTTTAGAAATTAATTCAGGTACAGCTAGGAACCCATCAATGATGTGGGAGACCATCAAAGCTTACACGCGAGGTTTGATCATCTCCTACTCAGCGACCCAGAAGAAATTGAAGGGAGAACAACAGCGTCTGCTTGAAGCTCGCTTAAAAGCAGCTGAAACAGCATACACTGTTAGACCTTCTATTATTAAATTGCAAAGGATTACGACTCTAAGGACAGCTCTAAACACTACGCTTACTCAAACGGCTAAAAGGGAAATATTATTTACAAAGCAAAGGTTATATGAATATGGCGACAAA
>NW_025175434.1:0-1971 GCF_004010195.1 Chiloscyllium plagiosum | reverse complement strand
GGCCTTTTCACTTGACCTGCATATCTTTGGATTCTGGGAGGAAACCGGAGCAGCTGGTGGAAACCCACACAGACATTTGGAGAATGTGCAAACTCCACACAGACATTTCCCCGTGGCGGGAATAAAATTCTGGTCGCTTCCACAGCGAGAAAGTCTGCTAACCACTGAGGCACCGTGTCGCCCCATGTACTCAATGAATGGCAGCACACTAGGAAGTTCAGAGAGCGCTTTTCCACAGTTCCCGGAATGTGATTGTACAAGCTGCAAAGTTTTTAAGAAGTCATTGTGGACAATAGCTATTGTCTATATTCATCGCAGCACAGTTTACAAGAGATATCAAGGACTTTTGTTCGGCCAAGATGGAATAATATGTGCAGTTCTGGGAGCCACTTTACAGGAATGAAGTATTACACTGGAAGGGATGCAGTGGAGATTCACCAGGATGTTCCTGGCGATGGAGAATATCAGCTAGTGTAAGCTCACATTGTTTATATTGGAGCAGAGAAGGCATAGGACGATGTGATTTAGAAGAATAGAGATAAAGTAAACATAGATTTATGAAATGAGAGTCATCTTTGAGAAATTGACTGCTCGACACTTTATGGAGAAGCAGTGGATGCAGTGCACTTCGGTTTTCAGAAAGATAGTTGATAATGTCCCAAGCCGACTTTGCAAAATCAAATCTCGTGGGTGTGGGCTAATATATGAACATGGTTTTAAAATGGGAGAGTTGACAGGAACCAGTGTAAACGATAATGGTACTTTTTGGGGATGTAAATATCGTGCTGCATCACAGGGATTTGGTGTTGCACCTCAGGTATTCCCAATAAATTTCAAACCTTGGTTGCTGGAGTCCAAAATATTATTACGAAGCCCACTGATGGCAATACACGATGTCGGCTTGTGAGTGGGTGAGGAGAACATAACACAAGCTCCAAGATGACTGAGACAAGTGGTGTGAATGGACAAATACTTGGCAGGTGGAGAACAATGTGGGTAGACTTGACGTTGTGCACTTTGGTGGGAAGAATAGAATACTAGCTTTTTTTTTAAAAAAAGGGATTGCACAAAAAATGTGGTTCTATAAAGGGACCGTGCTCCTTTTTTTATTCCCTTCTTTACAGACGTCCGGGCTTCATACAGCGCAGCGAGTTCTGAAGCCAGAGGTCAATGTCACGAATGGCAGTGGCACACTGACCAGTGTACAGAGACACACGAAGTGGGTAGCTGTAACTGAATAGGATCTGGATCTCCTTGCAGATCAGCCACTGAAAGCAATATTGCCGGTGTTGACAGCAATGAGGAAGACAATTGTTGTGTTGAAATTCATTTCAACGGGTATTGAGTACAAGACTAAGGAAGTCTTACTGCAGTTGTCCAGGGCCATAGTGAGACATAATTTCGAACATTGTGCGGTATTGTGTGCAGTTTTGATCTCTTTAAGTACTGCCGGATAAACGTGACATTGAGGGAGTGCAGTGAAGGATGACCAGACTGATCTCTGGGATGACCGGTTGTTGTGGGAGCAGACTTTGGTTCAATTGGACATGTGCTTCATTGAGTTTCAGAAAGTGAGTAGAAATCTCAATGAAATATATAAATCTCTGACAGGGCCAGACAGATTGGAATCAGCGGTGACAATTCCCCTGGCTGGGATGCATAAAACAGCATACCACAACATTCGGTACAGAAGGCCACTCTGCATTGAGATGAGAATACATGTGTGCACTCAGAGACTGGTGAACCTGGGAAAACTCCCTCACACATCAAGCTGTGGAAGAAAAGGCACTGATTATAAATAAGGATTTTGAGACAATAAAGGGATAGAAATAGCACAGGACTATGTTGTGAAGATATTGGATCAGGCATCACTTTATTGAATTGGCAAACAAAACAATTGCTGATGTTAATATTTAAAATGTTGTCCAACGGTTAATAATATTAAGGGATGCGTGCATTGTGGGGGCGAGG
>NW_025175433.1:0-1971 GCF_004010195.1 Chiloscyllium plagiosum | reverse complement strand
CTGTAGCAGTGAGTCGCAGGTAGACAGAGTGGTTCTGAACACATTTGGCACATTTGCCTTAATCAGTCAGAACATTGACCATAGGAGTTGTGGTGGTATGTTGCATCTGTACAGGATGTTGGTGAGGCCACTTTAAGAATACTGCGTACAACTCGGTTTTCTGCAGAAATGACTTACACGGATGTTCCAGGACCGGAGGCTTGAGCTATAGGGAGAGGCTGATTACGTTGAGGTGTTTCCCCCTGGATTATCAGAGGTTGAGAGGCAACATTATATAGGTTTATAAAATCATCAGGGGCATGGATATTCTGAACAGCCATGTTCTGCTCCCAAGGATAGGGGAGTCCAGAACAAGACAACATAGGTTGAAGGGGAGAGGGCGAATGGTTTAGAAGGCACCTGAAGGTAAATATTTCACACAGAGAGTGGTGTGTGTACAGAACGTGCAGTCAGAGGAAGTGGTCAAGGCGGGTACAATCACAGGAGGAATATTGGCCAAATGCTGGTAAATGGGACTAAATCAGATTTGATATCTGATCGGAGTGAACAGATTAGACTAATGGGTCTGTTTCCGTTCTGTATGACTCTCTGATTCTATAAGAGGAATGACGAATAATTCTGAAAGGACCTTTCAAGTCGGAATTCTCTTCAGTGGAAGGTTATCGTGTCTCTATGTTCACATTGATTGAAAGCTGCGTTAGTTAAATATTTGACAAAGAAGTGAGTCATGCACAATGTGACGCAAACAGAAAAGTGGGGCTGAGTCCACAACCTGATCAGCTACAATTTTAGTGCCTGGTGGAGAAGGCTCAAAGTATCTAATGACCCACTCCTGCTCCTCAGTCCCATGTTCCTGTGTTCCATTCAGTGGCTCAAACTTGCTGGACAAGAGCAATTGGAGTCTACTTACTCCTATAATCTGTTGCACAGAAACACAGGAGACTACTCAGCCCCTCAGTACTGTCCCACACGGTTTGAAGTGAATTAGGAAATGTAATTGGAAAACCCAGGATGGTTACGAAAGAGGCCCCTCATCTCACTTCACAGAGCTTCCCCTCTCTGCAACTTGTGCTTCGTTTGTTGGTCATGTTGTAGACCCAGATTCAGTGTGAATACAGCCCCCATACCTCACTCAGGGATGGCTCACAATATCCTCTGGTCTCCCTGTCTGCAACATTCAATAATAGAACATTCATGAAAATAACACCCACTAACTTTCCAATAACAGAATGGGACAACATCAGAAACAGGGGCATGTTGTTCACCCCCAAGCCTGCCTTGCCCTTCTTTAAGATCATGACTGATCTGCTCTTCGTTTCAAATCCTATTTCATATCCAATTCTTCATAGCCCTCAACTCTCTGACAGGTTAATTTCCATCTACCTCGTCTTCAAATACGTTCAGTCATCTAGCTCCTCGAACACGCTTAAGGAGAGAAATCCTTACATTCAATACTACCTGTTTGAAGAAAACACTTGCTGCTCCTACACCATAGCTTATTGATGTGAACAAAAGAGGTTGACACAAGAGTTCAGGTAAAAATGACTGGCCGTGATATCAAGGCAGTGGTGGCCTTCTGTTGACATAAAGGAGCTTAACAAAACTGAACTTAATGGGAATCAGAGTAACCTCTCCAGTGTTTGGGGTCAAACATGGCATAAAGGAAGATGTTCAACATCTCAGTCCTGGGTCACCTCTGTACGAGATCCTCAGGGAAGCTTCCCCTTCACAAACATCTTCAGCTGCTTCATCGATGTCTCCCCGCCCCCAACCTCCCCACCATAAGATCAGAAGTGGGGATGGTCGCTGAAGATTCCACAATGTTCAGAACAGTTTGTCCCCGTGAGCTCCTGAACTGGTCTTTATCCGTATGTAGCAGGATCCAGACTCCATTGAGACTTGTGCTGTTAAAGTGTCCGTAACATTCATGTAACAGCGCTGGCGGGCACTGCACATTGCCACAGTAAAACA
>NW_025175432.1:0-1971 GCF_004010195.1 Chiloscyllium plagiosum | reverse complement strand
TCTCCCTCAGTACTTCAGAAAGTGCTCCCTCAAAACATCAGAACGTGCTCCCTCAGTACCTCAGAACGTGCTCCCTCAATACCTCAGATAGTTCTCCCTCAGTACCTCAGAAAGTGCTCCTTCAAAATCTCAGAAATTTGCTCCCTCAATACCTCAGAAAGTGCTCCCTCAATATCTCAGACAGTGCCCCCTCAGTACCTCAGACAGTGCTCCCTCAATACCTCAGAAAGTGCTCCCTCAATACCTCAGATAGTTCTTCCTCAGTACCTCAGAATGTGCTCGCTCAATTTTTCAGAAACTGCTCCCTCAGTACCTCAGATAGTGCTCCCTCATTACCTGAGATAGGGCACCCTCAATATCACAGAAAGTGCTCCCTCAATTCCTCCGATAATGCTCCCTCAATACCTCAGATAGTGCTTCCTCAGTATGTCAGAAAGTGATCCCTCAGTACCTCAGACATTGCTCCCTCTATGCCTCAGAAAGTGTTCCCTCAGTACCTCAGAAAGTGTTCTGTCAGTACCTCAGAAAGTGTTCCCTCAATATCTCAGAAAATGCTCTCCGAATGCCTCAGAAACTGCTCCCTCAGGACCTCAGAAAGTGCCCCCTCAATGCCTCAGATATTTCTCACACAATACCTCAGAATGTGCTCCATCAAAACCTCAGATAGTTCTCCCTCAATACCTCAGATAGTGTTCACTCAATACTTCAGATAGTGCTCCCTAATACTTCAGATAGTGCTCCCTCAGTACCTCATATCGTTCTCCCTCATTACCTCAGATAGTGCTCCCACAAAAACCTCAGAAAGTGCTCCCACAATTTTTCAGGTAGTTCTCCCTCAATACCTCAGATAATGCTCCCTCAATACTTTGAAAGTGCTCCCTCAACACTTCAGAAAGTGCGACCTCAATATCTCAGAACGTGCTCCCTCAGTACCTTAGAAAGTGTTCCTGTATACCTCAGAAAGTGCTCCCTCAATACCTCAGATCGTGCTCCTTCAATATCTCAGAAAGTGCTCCCTCAATACGTCAGATAATGCTCCCTCAATAAATCAGACAGTGCTTCCTCAGTATGTCTGAAAGTGATCCCTCAGTACCTCAGAGAGTGCTGCCTCAATAACTCAGAAAGTACTCCCTCAATATCGAAGAAAGTGCTCCCTCAATACCTCAGAACAGGCTCACACAGTACCTCGGATAGTTCTCCCTCAGTTCCTCTGATAGTGCTTCCTCAGTACGTCAGAAAGTGCTCCCTTCAGTACCTTAGAAACTCGTCTCTCAGTTCCGCGGACAGTGCTCCCCCAATACCTCAGAGAGTGCTCTCTCAATACCTCAGAAAGTGCTCCCTCCGTACCTCAGAATGTGCTCCCTCAGTACCTCAGAAAGAGTTCCCTCCGTACCTCAGACAGTGCTCCCTCAGTACCTCAGAGAGTGCTCACACAATACTTCAGATAGTTCCCCCTCAATACCTCAGATCGTGCTCACTCAATACTTCAGATAGTGCTCCCTCAGTACCTCATATAATTCTCCCTCATTACCTCACATAGTGCTCACTCAATACTTCAGATCATGCTCCCTCAACACTTCAGATAGTGCTACCTCAGTACCTCATATAGTTCTCCCTCAGTACCTCAGAAAGTGCTCCCCCAATTTTTCAGATAGTGCTCCCTCAATACCTTTGAAAGTGCTCCCTCAATATCTCAGAAAGTGCGCACCCAGTACCTCAGATAGTTCTCCCTCAATATCTCATATAGTTATCCCTCAGTACCTCAGAAAGTGCGCCCTCAATACCTCAGAAAGTGCTCCCTCAATTTTTCAGATAGTTCTCCCTCAATACATCAGATACTGCTCCCTCAATATCTCCGAAAGTGCTCCCTCAGTACCTCAGAAAGTACGACCTCAATACCTCAGTAAGTGCTCCCTCAGTACCTCAGAACGTTCTCCCTCAATACCTCGGAATGTGCTGCCTCAGTACCTC
>NW_025175431.1:0-1971 GCF_004010195.1 Chiloscyllium plagiosum | reverse complement strand
GAAGTGCAAGATAATGGGGAGCTGCTAGCATTAACCAAGTGTCACAATAATGGAGAAAGTGGTAGACCAGGTAATTAGAGCCAATCAGTGTAACAGCAGTGATGGGGAAGTTATTAAAAATAATTCTTGTCAATACTGATGTTAGTCAGGGAGAGCCAGTAAGAATTTCATAAGGCTAGGGCTGTGTATGACAGACTTGTTTTTCTTGAGGAGGGAACCACAATTGTTGACGTGGGTATTGCAGTTGATTAATGCTACATGGAGTTTAGCAAACTTCTGATAAATTCCTTCATGGAAGACTGATCAAGTCAAGGACAATGTGATGCAAGGGAAAGTTGTATATTAGATGCAAAATTGGTTGAGATGCAAAAAAACTGAGGGAGATGGCAGAGTGATGTTTCTCTGCATTAGAATTATATACCACAGAAATTCGTATATGCCAACCAAATATCCTAAACTGATCCAGTTCCATTTGCCAGCATTTTCCTTATGCCCTCTTCTCAAATAGTTATAGAGGTGCCTTCGTTCTCAAATAGTTATAGAGGTGCCTGTTAAGTGTCTTAATTGTACCCGCCTCCACCAATTCCTCTGGCAGCTCGTTATTTGAAGTGTGTTCCAATAGGATCCCACAGAGCTTGGTGCTGAGGCCCTTGCTATCTATGGTGTATTTTCAGAATTTGGAGATAACTGCAGGTGCTATGTTGAAGAAGTTTGCATATGACATGAAAATTGGCCAGGTGATCAATAGTGAGGAGAATGGCATAAACTGGAGGAGAGCACCAACAGATTGTTCAGCTTTGCAGAGCAATGGCAAATGGAATTCAACTTGGGAAATAGTGAGAGGCTGTGTACTTGTGGAAGGCAAACAAGGATGACACCATGAACATGAACAGTGGGACCATGCAAAGTAGTGACTATCAGTGGGTATTTGATATACAAATCCACAGGTCCCTGAAGGTAGAGGGCAGGAAGGTAAAGTGATTCAGAAGCCAGATTGGTGATTTTTGGAGTGGTGCTGGAAAAGCACAGCTGGTCAGGCAGCATCCAAAGAGCAGGAAAATCAATGTTTTGGACAAAAGCCCTTCATCAGGAATTCCTGATATATTTGCATGATTTAGCCAAGGTGATTTTGAGTTGGGGACCAAGTGTAATGCATCAAAGTTCGCAGATAACACTGAAATGAGTGGGACAGTGCAGAGGACACTGAAAGTCTGCAAAGGGATATAAATAGGTTCAGTGAGTGGGCAGGGGTCTGGTAGATGAAGTACAATGTTGGTAAATGTGAGGTCATCCATTTTGGTGGGAGTCAGTTTAGCTCACTTGGCTGGATTGGTGGTTGGTAGAGCATTGTGACACCAACAGTATGGGTTTAATTCCCATCAGTGGTTTGAGGTTAGCATGGAGGATGCTCTTTCACAACCACTTCCCTTGCTCAAGAACTGGTGACCCTCAGGTGAAATCATCCCCAGTTGCTTCTCTGTAATGAGAGGGCAGTCCTATGATCTAGTAAGGCTGTTGCGACACAATACAAATACATCCATTTTGGTCAAAATAGGCTACTATTTAAATAGTGAAAAAGTGCAGGATGCTGCTGTGCAGAGGGATGTGTGTGTCCTTGTGCATGAATCACAGAAGGTTAGTATGCAGGTGCAGCAGGCAAACAGAATAGTGCCGTTATTGCTCGACGGATAGTGCTTAAAAACAGGGAGGGCATGCTGCAGCTGAATAGGATGTTGGTGAGGGGATCTGATAGAATTTTATCAGGTCATGAGGGGATGGATGGGGTGCATCAGAAGGTATTTCCTTTTTCCATCAATAGACGATTCAACGACCAGGGGCACAGATTTATGTTTCGATGAAGACGGCTTAGAGGACAGTTTGGGAGTAGGCTTATCACTCAGAGTGTCGTTGGAAAATGGAAGCCACTGCCTGATGATATGTTTGAGTTGGAAACTGATGTGATATTTAAGC
>NW_025175430.1:0-1971 GCF_004010195.1 Chiloscyllium plagiosum | reverse complement strand
TGGGCAATTTAGCACAGCCAATTCACCTAATCTACACATCTTTGGACGGTGGGAGAAAACCAGAGGAAACCCACACAGACACACGGAGAAGGTGCAAACTCCACACAGGCGGTCACCCAAGGCTAGAATTGCACCTGAGTCCCTGACACTGAAAGACAGCATCCAAGGCTCAGGAGAATCGACGTTTTGGGCATAAGCCTGAAGAAGGGCTTATGCCCGATTAGGAGAGATCGTTATGGGTGAAATCAACAGAAATTATATCAACTGGTTGGTGAGCTACCTTTTAACTCGAGATCTGCAACTGAAAATGATCAGTTCAACAAAGGAATAGGTTCAGAATTCCTTTGTGCAAACTATTTTACAACGTGTCATCAGAACCAGGTAAATGGGTGGAAGTGGAGTTCAGATCAACATTCCAAGAGGGGCTTGGTCAGATATTTCAAAAAGAAAATGGAGAAAATACAGAGCAAAGATCAAGAACCAAAACAGTGCAGTCCTGAAGGAGGGTTCCACCTGAAACGTTGCCGCGTCAACCGCCTGATACACTCCAGCAGAAAGTGAGCACTGCAGACGCTGGATATCAGAGCTGAAAAATGTGTTGCTGGAAAAGCGCAGCAGGTCAGGCAGCATCGAAGGCTCAGGAGAATCGACATTTCGGGCATAAACCTGAAGAAGGGCATAAACCTGAAGATTCTCCTGCTCCTTTGATGCTGCCTGACCTGCTGTGCTTTTCCAGCAACACAATTTTCACTCCTGATACTCCCGGGCTTGCTGTGTTCTCCCAGCCTCCTCCAAGTCTGTTCACTGGAGCATGAGCAGCCACAGACAAAAAGGTCCATGTTGGATCAAAGTGAAGAACTAACATCCCAAGCAACAGAAGGCTCAGGGTTGGGCTAATGCAGAATGGAGGGATATCCACAAAGTAAGACCCAGTCTCATGTTGGTCTTTCCAGTGCAGAGGAAACCACATCACTGCAGCAGCAAATGCAGTGTATTAATTTGAAAGAATTACTAATTTCACTTGAAAGGAAGATTTGGAGCCATGACTAAACCACATTCTAGGAAGGATGTGGTAGCACTGCAGAGGGTGCAGACGAGATTAACCAGGATGCTGCCGACACTGGATTGTATCAGGAATGAAGAGAGGTGGGACAGACTGGAGGTACTTTCCTGAAAGCAGAGGAGACTGAGAGGAGCCATGACTGAGATGAGGGGCTGATCTGTTAGTCAGGCAGAAACCTTTTCCCGAAGATGAAGAGATCAGTGACTCAGGGCAGAGTTTAAAGTAGGGGCAGAAAGTTTAGAGAAGATGTGAGTGAAATACTTTCTTTTATTCCGAGGAGAGAGGGAATCTGGGACTCATGACCTGTAAGGGTGTAGAGACAGAAACCCTCATCACATTTTATAAATATTTCGATATACACTTGTGGTCCCAACGCATGCAAGACTATGGGGCAAGTTCTGGAAATTGGGATTAGAATAGTTAGGTGCTGTATCTGATCGGTAATGAGGGTTGCTAAGACTTCACATATCTCTACCTCCTCTTGAAAACATTCAATGTTTGACCTGAACTGCTTTCTGTGACAGAGATTCCCACAGGATCACCGCTGTCTGGGTGAAAAGATTTTGCCTTATCTCTGTCCGAAATACCCAATCCTGTATTGTTAAACTGTATCCCCTGGTGCTGGACTCCCCCACCATTGGGAACATTCTTCCTGCATTTACCCAGTCTAGCTCTGTTAGAACTTAATAGGTTTCTATGAGATTCCCCCTCATTTCTCTAACTTTCAGTGAATATAGCCATAATGGATCCAATCTCTCTTCATACACATCACCCTGGTAAACCTTTCCTGCACTCCCTCCATTGCCAGAACATTCTTCCTCAGATAAAGAGTCCAAACCTGCACAGAGTTCTCCAGCTGTGGTCTCACTCCAGCCCTGTTCAATGGCAGCAACACACCCCTGCCCCTG
>NW_025175429.1:0-1971 GCF_004010195.1 Chiloscyllium plagiosum | reverse complement strand
TCTGCTCTTGAACAGACATTGTCAATACAGTAATACTTGTTAGGATGAGCACAAGTTTGCCCGTTCCACATCGGGAACAAAATGGCAGATTTCCGAACAGGTTTGGGAGGCGGGGGTGGGGGGTGTTGTGTTCTGATGGAATTTGATCTAATCGATGCCAATGTGAATTCACGTAGGGATATTTCGCTTAAAAATTAGTTCCCTTGTCCTCTGGAGCTCATTGGTGTTCAGAGATGTAAATCACATGCTAAGTACACTTTTCTCAACATAACACTTCGCAAATGAATATGGGTCTTCGAAACATCAGTCAACGATTCTGTTTCACACCATCTTCAAGTTGTTGTTCCTCCTATGAACGACTCACCGTTGAGTGAGAGAGGTTCATTCCTACAGTGGCTTGCGAGGCTACTCACGCTGAGTGCCGTCACAGTGTGAATGTCAGCAGGCGTATCCAAACCACAACAGCTGAGGCAAGCTGCACTGCTCCACCAAACAGCCTCACTCAAGAACAAATTCGGAGGCAATGTTTCCCATCTTTTGAACTCCAACGAGACAGAGACCGAATGTCACGGCCTCATTCCCTCCAGGTCAAGAGCCAAACTCTGACTAAACAGCAGAGAGCTGCTGCACTCACATTTTCAATCGGCATTGCTCATCACAGTCCACATTGAAACAAAACAATTGCAAGTCGGAACTCCTCAGAGCTGCTCCCAGCATTTTATAAAGTGAAATGACCAGCTTTCTCCGAGTTCCTGTCCTTTCTCTTTTCTCAGGGCCAACGTAAAAAGGTTCCAAAAACAACCCCAACCTGCCATTTTGACTGAACAGTAATTCTATATGCCTGAGTGAATAAGCCACCGCCCCCCACGTCAAGGTTCTCAAGCCTTGCCCAGCTGTGCCGACCCCAGTCTGGACAGGTCCCACCTCCGCCACAACTGGTGCGAGGAATCTGAAACGCACCAACTCCGCACTTTCTCACTTTCACGCCGCCTCTTTCGCCTCGTATATCTGCTTTGCACCCATATTGCTGGTCACAATTTGCTGCACGACCATTGAATATTGGCTCTCCACCCATCCTTCATTCCATCGGAATATCATGATGCCGTTTTGAGACATCCTTTATCAAAATATCGGTTTTGTCTCATATTCTCCTACTTTTTGATACAGAAGCTTGGAAATTCCTTCTCCTATTCGGTGCAATTGGATCATGACAGCATTTCTCACTCATTTTGCCATTGCACTCGGCGCCTGCAACATTCATTACTCTCCCTGTTCAATCCACATGTTTGAAATGGCCACAATATCGAAAACCCATGCTGCTGGTTCTCCGCCTTTTTGTCGATGCTCCTGGTGTTGAAATTGACACATTTCATACCACCTTCCTCCAGCCCGTGAAATTCATGTGACTTTGTAACCATATTTATGAAATCATTTTCCTCGATCTCCTGTACACTGGAGCTACAATTCAGCTTCCCATCGCCCTGCTGAATGAGTTTCAACCTTTCCAAAGAGCATTCGCAAATACCACCCGCTTCCCCCAGCATATTGGTTACCCCCTGCTTCCGGTGCAAACAATGCCATTTTCACTGGATCTACCTAACCTAGAATGAGACGCAAATATTCAAGTATCCGAATCCTTCCTTCATCCACAATCCCTGCAGCCACGCATTTACCTCGTCTCTCTCCCTTGTCTGTTTGCTTCGCCTTGCTAGCACGTGACACGGGTTTCAAACCTGAGAAAGCAACTCTCTTTGTTCTAGTTTTAACTTTCACATTAGCTCCCTGAATCTCTGCCTTAAATCACCATCCCTTTTCCAACCTAAGTCGGCGGTGACTATGTGGAACAAGATTTTGAATTACTCCCTCACCGTTAAGGTTTCCAAAAACATGATCTGAGACATCCCGAACCGCGGCACCTGGCAGGAAACACATCCACTTTTAGACACTCTCTTTTCTAAGAATCTTCTATCT
>NW_025175428.1:0-1971 GCF_004010195.1 Chiloscyllium plagiosum | reverse complement strand
CTGATTATCTTATATTTCTCAACTAAGTCACCTAGCAACCTTCTCTCTAATGAAAACAGCCTCAAGTCCCTCAGCCTTTCCTTGTAAAGCCTTCCCTCCACATCAGGTAACATCCTAGTAAATCGCCTCTGAACCCTTTCCAAAGCTTCCACATCCTTCCTATAATGTGGTGATCAGAACTGTATGCAATGTGTGGCCGCACCAGAGATTTGTACAGCTGCAGCATGACCTCGTGGCTCTGAAACCCAACCCCTCTACCAATAAAAGCTAGCACACTGTATGCCTTCTTAACAACCCTATCAACCTGGATGGCAACTTTCAGGAATCCATGTACATGGACTACCAAGAATCTTACCATTAGACCAGTATTCTTTATTCCTCTTGCTCCTTCCAAAGTGCATCACCTCACACTTTTCTGCATTAAACTCCATTTGCAACCTGTCAGCCCAACTCTGCAGCTTATCTATGTCTCGCTGTAACCTACAACATCCTTCATCACTGTCCAGAACTGTGCCAACCTTAGTGTCATCCACAAATTTACGAACCCATCTTTCTATGCCCTCATCTACTTCATTTATGAAAATGACAAACAGCAGTGTCCACAAAACAGATCCTTGCGGTAAACCACTAGTAACTGAATTCTAGGATGAACATTTCCCATCAACCATCACCCTCTGTATTCTTTCAGCGTGCCAATTTCTGATCCACACCACTAAATCACACTCAATCCCATGCCTCCGCATTTTGTGCAATAGCCTGTCATGGGGAACGTTATCAAATGCTTTACTGTACCCATATATACACATCAACCACCTTACCCTCATCTAACTGCTTGGTCACCATCTCAAAGAATTCCATAAGTTTATTCTATTCTATTCTACTCTCCTTCTTGAACAAGGAGACAACATTTGCTATCCTCCAGTCTTCTGGCACTAATCCTCTCGACACTGATAACATGAAGATCAAAGCCAAAGGCTCAGAAATCTCCTCCCTGGCTTCCCAGAGAAACCTCGAATAAATCCCATCCAGCCCAGGGGACTTATCTATCTTCACACTTTCCAAAATTGCTAACACCTCCTCCTTGTGAAGCTAAATCACATCTAGTCCTGTAGCCTGTATCTCAGTATTCTCCTCGACAACATTGTCTTTTTCCAGTGTGAATACTGATAAAATATATTCACTTAGCGCTTCCCCATCTCCTTGCACTCCACACACAACTTCCCACTACTCTCTTTGATTGGTCCTAATTTTTCTCTTGTCATTCCTTTATTCCTGATATAGCTGTAGAAAGCTTTCGGGTTTTCCTCGATACTAACTGCTAATGACTTCTCATGTCCCCACCTTGCTCTTCATCACTCTCCCTTTAGATCTTTCCTGGCTAACATGTAACTCTCACGCACACAAACTGAGCTTCACGTCTCATCCTAACATAAGCTTTCTTCTTCCTCTTGGCAAGAGATTCAACTTCTTTAGTAAACCACGGCTCCCTCACTCGACCACTTCCTCCCTGCCTGACAGGTACATACTTATCAAGGACACGCAGTAGCTGTTCCTTAAATAAGCTCCACATTTCAATTGCGCCCATCCCATCAGTTTCCTTCCTCAATCTGTGCATCCTAAATCTTGCCAAATTGCATCATAATTGACTTTCCCCCAGCAATAACTCTTGCCCTGTGTTATATTCCTATCCCTTATCATCGCAAAAGGAAACATAACTGAATTGTGGTCGCTGTCACCATAGTGCTCACCAACCTCCAAATCTATCTCCTGGCCGGGTTGATTACCCAGTACCAAATCCAATGTGGTCTCTCCCCTTGTTGGCTGGTCTCCATACTGTGTCAGGAAACCCTCCTGCACACATTGGACAAAAACGAATCCACCTAGAGTACTGGAACTATAGTATTTCCAGTTAATACAGACAGGGAGTATCCAACTCCATATTTAATACATGGTCCTGCAGGCCATCATTTG
>NW_025175427.1:0-1971 GCF_004010195.1 Chiloscyllium plagiosum | reverse complement strand
TGATGGTTGGCACAAGGGCGCATCGATGTAATTTGAAGGTGATAGATGCCGAGGTAGATTCCTTTCTCAGAGAGTAGTAAGGGTGCTGAAAGTCTTACCTTCAACAGTCGTAGTCTCACCAACCTTCAGGGCAATTAAATGATCATTGGATAAACTTACAGATTATAATGGTAAAATGCTGTTCAGATGAACTTCAGATTGGTATCATAGGTCTGTGCAACATTAGGGCCAACGGTACGTTTTTGCAGTGTAATATTCTGGGTTTGAACTGATCTTCAGCTTGAAGTTGCAATCATCTCTGGTCACTATCAGTAAAACAAAGACCTGGCGAGAATCGAATGCGCAACTTTGGCAGCTCATGTCCTGCCGTTCTGTCATGCAAGTATAGCAAACTAACTAATTGCACCACTGGACCTGTCATCTAATGGTGATGAATGGCTCCTGAACTTACCACTGGGACCCTCAACCCAATTACTCATTTTTTTGTCTGTGGATCTGACATGAAACACAGTGCATAGGAGGTTATACCGATCGTGGATCATCGATTATGAAGCATCAGGTTCAGGAAAGTGATATAGAAAAATGTGGTGAAAATCGGCTTTATTGAATACTGCGTACAAATACCATGGTATCCTGCGTTGATCACAGGCAATGTGATGTCGCCACTGTACTGGGATTTTCCTTCTATCGGCTTCAATTCGTCAGAAAATTCGATTCACTGATATTTCACCAACGTCCTTTGGCATGTTCATATGACTTCGTCACACTTTCCAGTACCTGGTCCTTTTCCACGTGTGCATCGACCCACACTGCACACAACGTGAATAATGTTCAACTTACTGCATCCACGAGCACGTTGCATGGTTTGTATAAACAGTGAAGACTGAATAATGTTTTGTAAGGGCAATTTGAAATTCAGTTTAATTAGTAAAGTCGCAAGAGTACAGGTGAAGACTCAAAATATCAGAACTTCACGTTCATTACCTTGGCCAGAATTCCTGACCAGCAAAGGGGAAATCTGCCCTGGAATCCCCAGCATCCATGCAATTGCTTGCTCCACGTGTCCACTTGGAAACCTATGTGAAGGAACGTTCAGCCTGAAGGAGAACTTGTGAGAATCCTCCACTGTTTGATCTAAATCTGAAACAAGAGCTGTCTATTCCAGCTGGGAGGGAAGCGAAATGGAGGTGAGACCAAAATATTACTTGGTGGTTAATTCATATTGTCCTCATTGTGATTGTTTAAAAGCTTGTGTCAGAAATGGCACAGACACAAAGGAGCAGAAGGAGGCCATTCTGAACACCGATCCTGCCCAGCCACGTCATTCGATATCATCATGGCTGACACAACAATTTTAAGTCTTTTTCCAGCCTATCCACATCATCGCGTTCCCTAGTGGCTAACAGATATTTATCGATCTCTATCACAAATAGACATCGAAAATGTAAATCTGTGAGAGGAAACTGTTCCGTTTAGAGACAGTGGGTTTCTGCACGAATATTGTTCGGTTTTCAGACAACAGCCGAGTCTGGTCTGACCACATTCCAAACAATAAACTAAAACTCGACTCTGATGGGACTCGAACCCACAACCTTTGAATCGCAACCTGAACAAAGGTCTTGAAGTCCAACGCGCTTTCCATTGCGCCACAGAATCACACCAGCAGCGAGCTTTAAGCATGTAACTTTGTCTTTGACCCATTGCGTTCAGGGCACCCACCTCGCGTCTGTCTGCCTTCGTCACAATTTCCAGTACCTGGTCCTAATCCACGTGTGCTCTGGCTCTTCCCGTGTTCGGCTACAGACTGCTGAAATGTTCTCATGACACTCAGCTTTACCACATGTTCAGATAATGATTTCCAGATAAACAACACGCTATAGGTGAAAGCATTCTTCCCAAATCTCCTCAAAATATCTTGTCTCCCGTCTTTCATTTATATCACTCTATTCCTTCCCAATATAGGCTTATCCT
>NW_025175426.1:0-1970 GCF_004010195.1 Chiloscyllium plagiosum | reverse complement strand
AACTCTATTTTTCTCTTCACCGATGCTGCCATACCTGTTGAGTTTCTCAAACTACTTTTGCTTCTGTTCCACTTTTCCAGGATAAACATCTATTTGATTTAGGATTGCAATGTTCAAACTCCTAACAAGCCTCACAGAAGCACTTCCTGGAATCATAGAAGCTGACCACACAGAAGAGGTAATCCGTTCCATCAGGCTTATGTTATCAAAGCTACACTGAAGCTGAAGTCGTCCTAGTTTCCATAACCAGGTTAATGGCCTCGAATGTTATTAGTCTTCGAGTCCTCATCCAAACAGTCCTTAAAGGTTGGGAGGTATATTGCCTCAGCTACCACCCGATACAGTGCATTCCAAATCCCCAACCCTCTCTGGGTGAAAGCCTTTTCCGCAAATCCCCTCTGTCTTTTATTTGAAAAACATGCTCCCTTGACTTCTCTGCACAGATCAAATAAAACAGAAAAGAGTCCTCAGGCCAGAAATGATTTCGGCTTGCAGATGTCCTTTTGAGGTCTGCCATTGAAAACTTCCCAATTGACGCATTCATTTGCTGACAACTTCTATTGCTCTCTGGGCAGATTCAGATAATGTTTGATCAGTAATTTCCAATTCCAATTTTATCTTCTGTCTCCTACATGTAATTTCCTGGTGATTTTGATTCTCACGCGAGGGAAATGTGGACTCTCTAAGTGTACAACGCGCTGCCTGTTGGCTATGGCAACGTCGGATCTACTGTTCATTTTCATTAACATCATACTAAGGCTAGTCAATACGTATTACTTCCAAACGTCTCTGCTGGATATCACCCCTGTGTGCAGTATTATCTTTGTCCTGGCTCGGGCAGGCACAGACTGTTCCGTCTGGTTCACTGTCCTTTTCTCCTTTGATCGTTTTGTGGCCATTTGCTGTCTGAAAATGAAGAGAAAATTTTGGACAGAGAAAGACTTGTCTGTGGCTCTAACGACAATTGGCATTCTGCTCTGTTCAAAATTATTCGTTTTTATTTTGTGTTTAAAAGTAAGCAGGTAATTAACAACATTCCACGGTTTTGCCGAATACCATCAAGGTATTATCGAGACCCCAGCTGGCTGGGATTTAAGTGGTTTGAGAACGTTTTAACCCCTTTCATCCCATTCTTGTTAATTCTTTTGATGAACACTCTGACGGTGAGGCATGTTTTGGTGCCAAACAACTCCGCAAGACTCTGAGGGGTCTTGGCACGAGAGAGAATCAGAGAGACACAGAGATGGACATCCGAGGAAAGTCGATAATTTCCCTCTTCACCATATCCATCAGCTTTATACTTCTGTGGTTAGTGTTTGGTATAACCTTCTTATCCCAAGGCTTTAATGGAACAAAAGATTTTTTTGGGAAGGCAAGTATTTTACCGTATGTCGGGGATATGCTCAAGGATTTCAGCTGCAGCACAAACACTTTATTTTATGCAGTGACTATGTCCAAGTTCAGAGAGAAGGTGAGGAATGCGGTGCAACAACTGGTCAAGTAAAATCTTCACTTCAGGATGTCAGCAAAACAACTGGTAGGTCCAAATGTGGTCGCAGCATTCCCAGGAATTATATATGTCTGGCAAGGATACCATCAGGACAACGTAAGGACTGCCGATGCTGTAGGTCAGAGTTGAGAGTGTCGTGCTGGAAAAGCACAGCAGGTCAGCCAGGATCCGAAGAGCAGGAGAATCAATGTTTCAAACAAACCCTTCATCAGAAATTGAGGGCTGATGCCCGAAAGGCCGAATCTCCTGCTCCACCGATGCCGCCTGACCTGCTGTGCTTTTCCAGCATCACACTCAGGATCCCATCAGTACAATCGCATCGATGTGATTATAATGCCCAACAGTGCATGGGGAGGGGTCACAAACAGTGAACAGCAGGGGTTCAACTAGCCTGGTGTGGCGCAATGTCAGGGGGTATTGCAGAAAGACAGAATGAGAAAGAGAGAAAGACAGATAGACA
>NW_025175425.1:0-1970 GCF_004010195.1 Chiloscyllium plagiosum | reverse complement strand
GTTCGAGGGAATGGTGCGTACAGAACGTACCAGGGAATATAGCATATAAGATGACCCAGAGAATATCTGGTATAGCATGTTTTGGGAATGTTGGTTGTAGAATCTTCCAGGAAATGTCGTTGATAGAATGGTACGGAGAGTGTTGGGTGTAGGTTGTTCTGGAGAAACTTAGTTACAGACTGTTCTAGGGAATTTCGGTTTTAGAATATCCTGGGTCACGTCGGGAACAGAATGTTCTGGGGAATTTTGGTGACAGAATGTGCTGGAGAACGTCAGGTACAGCATGTTCCGGGGAGTATCAGAAACAAAATCTTCTATGCAATGGAATGTCAGATACAGAATGTTGCATGGAAGACATTTTATGTAATCTTCCAAGAAATTTCAGTTATCGAGTTTTCCGGAGAATGTCAGGTACAGAATGTTTCAGGAAGTATCGATTACAGAATGTTCTCGAGAATGCTGTTTCCAGATTGTTCTCGGAAACGTAGTGTAAAGGACATACACGAGAATGTCAGGGATACGATTTCCCGGGGAATGTCAGGTGCAGAATTTGCCAGGGAGTGTCCAGATGCAGAAGGTTCCTGGAGGTGCCCGGTACAGAATGATCGGGGAAATGTTGGGTGCAGAATGTTTAAGATAGTGTTGGGTACACAATGTTCCGGGGAATTTTGGACATAGAATGTTCATGGAAATGTCAGGAAAATACTGTTCCAGAAAATGTCTGTATAGTGTGTTTTGGAAAATATCATGTGCGGAATGTTCTGAGAAATTTCGGTACAGAATATTTCAGGTCACCTCGGGCATGGAGTTTTCCGGCGAATGTCGGGTACAGAATTTTCCTGGGAATGATGGGTATACCATTTTCGGAAGCACGGGTCTAGAATGTTCCAGGTTATGTCAGGTAAAGAATGATCCGTGGAATGACGGGTTTAGGATGTGATAGAATTATAAGGACCCACAACACAAAAGCCCTTCTGCCCACGAAGTTTTCCAGACTCATTTAGATTTGGGAATCTCTCCCCAAGCTCAACTCCACGGCATTTTTTTCAGAAACATTAAGACACTGATCATTGGATTAAGATCCTCTTTTACCCGGGATCTCCCCCAACGTCATTTTCAATTTTTTACAACACTGCGAGTGATAAAATGTTCTGTACTTGCCGTTCCAATATCGGTCACATCGTAGATTCCTGAAGAAGGGCTAATGCCCGAAACGTCGATTCTCCTGTTCCCTAGATGCTGCCTGACCTGCTGCGCTTTTCCAGCAACACATTTCCATCTCTGATCTCCAGCATCTGCAGACCTCACTTTCTCCACATCGTAGATAAGTCTCTTTAATGCCATTAAGTCAAATCTATTTCTCTCAATGTGTGTACTGAGTTCCTTAATTTGTTTTGTGAGTACAATTATATTCAGTCTCAGTCTATTTCATTCAAATTTTAAACTCATTATTCCATTGTGACGTTTTTCCTCATATTGATCTGTCAGGATATTGTCTGCAATCGACATAATCACAGAATCAGGCCTGATGGGTAATATTACATGAAGCACTATCACCATCCGTGGTTATATCCTGTACTACCAGGAGGATAGATGCATCAATGGGAAGCACCATTGGATACCGTCAATAAAGAAGTTACCCTGGAATTACCGAACTTTGATTGCACAACCCAGGAAATTTTATGGCAACTGGTCAAGGAAATCTCCTGATGTGTACATATACTGCCCTCCACACTATCCATCGTTGAAAAATCAGTTCTGCTTTCTGTTGAAGTCAAATCTGTGGAAGTACTGAAGGTGACAAAGATACAGAACGCAATCTGGGTGTGGTACTTCAATGTCTATCGCCAACGGTGTCTCCACAGGCGCACCAGTGACTAAGCGGAGCGAGGCTTTGAGTGCATAGCAGCCAGACTCTGGGAATTAATGTGTGAAAGAACAAGAGGGAAACATTCTCGCTTAATTACTTA
>NW_025175424.1:0-1970 GCF_004010195.1 Chiloscyllium plagiosum | reverse complement strand
GGTAATTACACCACGGTTTGGCGACAGGGGCACTGAGGTTTTGGTGGATGGGCTAGGAGAGAGGGGAACCATTCTCTTCCCAGAGGGAGCCACACCACTAGACCCACTGAGCATGGTCTGAGCTCACCACCCAGCTCAGTGAAGTATCTGCGGTCTGAGGAAATGTCCATCAGTAGCCTTCCCCACTCTGTCAGGATAAGGATCACCGTTTTCCCTTGGCTCCCTCACACTGACTGTATATCTGTTATAGTACCGACCCCCGAACAAGGCTCATGCTCCACCACTCTCACTGCTGCATTAGCAACTTCTCTCTTTCCCTCACTTTATCCCTCTTCACTAATAACACTGCATGGATACAACACTGTGGACTGACTCCCTCCGGGCATCTCACCCTGAACCTGACCCTACCTACCCCAGCACTAACAGCAGGGCCATCCACTCCCACCCTCCCTTTCTCCCATTACAGGAGAAACAGCCTGGAATAAGACAGTAAGGGCCAAGCCGGGTGGTGGAGTGCCCGATATCCATTCCCTCACCCCCCCCCCCCACCAACCGCCATTTGGAGAGGACCCTGGTACGAGCTGGAGAGGACAGGGATGGAGATTCGTGTGGAGATTCTGAAACATCCAGGTCCCACCGACCGAGTAATGAGCAATGTTCAGTGAAGGGCAATTCTCACTTTAAAACCACTGGCAGCTCCGTTTCCCCCGCCACAACTTCGAAGCCGATGCCATCTCCCTCTTGTGTCAGCTGGTACAAATGCAATCCCCACAGTCTCGGTGGGCAGGAGGGTGGGCTTACAACACATCGTCACCACCACCTTTCAGGAAGGGAGCATGGAAGCTCCCTCCGACACCTCCCCCTGTACACAGTTCAGATACTGAAACTAATCTGTAATAGTTACTGCTCTCCCCACCTGCCCTGATATCTTCAATCATCTGTGCTTATATACACGCAAATCTCTCCGCTCCTGCACCCCCTTTATAACGGTGCAGCCTGTTTTATTTTGTCTTGCATTGTTCTTTCTACCAAAGTGCATCACCTCACACTGCATTGATCCCCATCTGCCTGAAAACTACACCAATGTGTGATTGTCCTGTTAGATTTCCACACTGTCCTCCATAGACTTCACAGTTCTTCCAGGTTTGGTGCCATGAACAGACAATGAGATTTTCATAGCGTCACAGTCCCCAAGAAACAACTGAAATCCTGCCCCACACACCCGAGTGCGAGCAAGTGAAATACTGCTAGATTCCCACGGAGGGAGTCGAATAATGGACATACTGTCAACAGGCCAACAAAAATCCTAACACCCACCAGACACAGTGAATGAAATATTGACAAACCATGGGGCAAGAGAAATCTGGATATGCTCTGCTTATCTTCATTGACATCATGGTATTAATGTTGTGAATTTGGAAGTGTATACTGTACCTTTAAGAGAGAGTGAATACCATTCTGAACTGAGAGCTTCCTGTGCAAATGAGAGGATGGCAGACCCAGAGTGTCAAGGACAACTGAAAATATGTCACATTTGGCTGTGAAATAGATTCCTGAGTTGGTTGCTCTTTCGACAACAATTCGAATATTACCAATTAGTTTCAATTATGCCCCAGGAAGCTAAACCCAAATAAAGTTTGTATTTATTGGTTTTCGATAAATGATCTGATGGTGTAGATATTAAGAATGCAGGCATTTTGAAAATTGCAAACTGAGCAAATGCCATCAACACAGATCCAAGAAATTGGAAAACAATTTCTATCAAAGGTACCTTTTCATATGAAACATATTCACAGTAAAAAGAAAGAAGATAAACCAGGGAGATCCACGGTCGAAAGAAAACATCGAAAACAACAGCTGCTGTGTGGTTTTGATAATTAAGTTGATGTAATTTTGATAAGTGTCTTTTTGAAATAGTATACTACTATATAATTGGTGTGGGGTAATAGGCAGTTAAGGGATTGGGGTTC
>NW_025175423.1:0-1970 GCF_004010195.1 Chiloscyllium plagiosum | reverse complement strand
TGGTGTGGATTCAATTTAGCTCTTGAAATTTCTCGTCTACGACGTCCACCACATGTAACCTTGATGAGGTCACATGTCACCCCTTTCCAAAACGTGCTGAGGAGACCGAGAGATTAATGCGGTGGGTTATTATAATACCGTGCTCCGCATTCATGGGTTCGAGTCACATTTGGTTGCTAATTGCACAAACCACTACTGCATTTTTACTTTGCATCTCACACCTCTGGTCTACACTGGCTGGAGAATTTTGTTCTTGGCCTTTACTGCACGGGAGATTCACAAAGAATAAACACCACATTAAAGTTGAAATAACGAGTGAGAGCAGATGTTCTATTCAGTTGTAAATTAAATTGGTGTAATGAAAAGGAAGACCTTTTTTTCTTTATGTCCCTCATTCCATCTTGCCTTTCTATTAATTTACATCGACAGAACTAACATGTGATCGGGAGCACAAGTTTATCCAGTGGGATTATTCATGATTATTTTAATCTAACAGTCCACACAATGATCTGAACAGCATTTTAAACAGTCACTCGGAGTTGGAACAGCAGAAAACTGTTCCAATGAAACGAACCTTTCATTCTTTCACATGCAGCGTGATGACTGACTTGCTAACTGTACAAGGTCGACCAATTTTCTTCAGCAATCACAGCTTCTGTAAACAGCCACCTGTCCTGTGCAGCGCGTCATTTGTTGCCCACAGGTCACAGCACATTTTATCTTCATGAGCTTACGAGCTTCGTTCCTGATCTGTTTGATAAACTTTTCCTCTCACTTCATCCCATCTCCTCACAATTCTCAACTTATGAATAAAATTTGGCGTTAGACCAAATGTTAAACAAAGTGGACGTATGCCATTCAGCCCATCGAGTTTGCCCCACCATACAACAAACTCATGGTTGATCTGAAATTCTTCAACTCCATTCTGCTCACTTACCTCGACAAACTTCATCATCTTTCTGATTAAATACCTGACACAGTTTGAAAATACCCAACAACTTTGCCTCTACTTCGGTTGCCAAAAAAAGGGCCACAGATTCTCTGAGCATGGAAATTATTCTTCATTTCTGAATTAAATGGACAATATCTCATTCTGAGATTTTGTCCTCTGGTGCGATCTTCAGAGCATAGGGCAAGCCACCTGCCTGGATCTACCCTGTCAAGATCCCACGATTTTGTTTCAAGGAGAATAATCCCAGCCTGACCAATCATTCCACGAAGCTACATTTTATCCAAAGTTGACAACATCCTCGTAAATCTCTGTTGTCCCTTACAGCACGAGAACTGGAACTTGAAATCAGATAGCGATTGGAATCGGATTAGTCCACACATGGACCAAATACAGTAATGATAACTTTAACAAATGAGAATCTAATCATATTCTATTGACATTCAAGTCCTCCGTGTAATCGCCCTCGGAGCAAATATTTAGGAGAAATGGAACCTGACCGCCCATATAAAGATGTTGACTGCAAACAAAAATGTCCGTCTGTCGACTTTGTTTGATTATTAACACAACTCATGTCTGAAGCCTGCATCATCTGTAAGGCACAAGTTATATGTGTAACAGAACTCTCTCCATTTGCCTGCATGTGTGCAGCTTCAGTACCACTGAAGGAACTGGACATCCTCCACGACAATGCAGTCACTTAACTGTACTGCGTTCAATATCTGAATGTTTATTACCCTCACCGCTAAGGCACGGTTGCAGTAGAGTGCACCAACTACAAGATGCGGTGGAGTAAGTCATCCAGGCTGTGTTGATAGACCATTCAATGCTCAAAAAATGTACTGACTACAAGGACAAGTTTGAAGATGCACTGAAGCGCTACCATTTGCAAGTTACCCTCCAAGGCACATACCGGCATGACTTGGAGATGTATCAGTGGTAAATTCATTGAGTGATGAAGCGGTCTTGATGGTCAAAGTGCGATACACAGCCTTCCATCCTTTATCTTACAATTTTTTAA
>NW_025175422.1:0-1970 GCF_004010195.1 Chiloscyllium plagiosum | reverse complement strand
GATAGTAGTGAGAAGTTGTATGTGGAGTCAGAGAGATAGGGGAAGCAGTAGATGAATATTTTTCAACTGTATTCACTTTAGAAAACGACAGTGTTGTCGAGATTACTGAGATACAGGCTACTAGACTAGGTGGGATTGAGGTTCATAAGGAAGAGGTATTAGAAATCCTGCAGAGTGTGAAAATAGATAAAACCCATCTGGCCCAGTGGCCTTATCCTAGGATCCTCTGTGAAGCCAGGGAGGAGATTGCCGAGGCTGTGGCATTGATCTTTAAATCATCATTGTCTACAGGAATAGTGCCAGAAGACTGGAGGATAGCAAATGTGGTTCCCCTGTTCAAGAAGGGGAGCAGAGACAACCCTGGTAATTCTCGACCAGTGAGCCTTACTTCAGTTGTTAGTAAAGTGTTGGAAAAGGTTATAAGAGATAGGATTTATAATAATCTAGGAAAGAGTAAATTGATTAGGGATAGTCAGCACGGTTTTGTGAAGGGTAGGTCGTGTCTCACAAACCTTTATTGAGTTCTTTGAGAAGGTGATCAAACAGGTAGATGAGAGTAAACCGGTTGATGTGGTGTATATGAATTTCAGCAAGGCGTTCGGTAAGGTTCCCACAATAGGCTATTGTACAAAATGCGGAAGGATGGGATTGTGGGAGATAAAGCAGTTTGGATCAGTAATTAGCTTGCTGAAAGCAGACAGAGTGGTGGTTGATGGGAAATGTTCATCCTGGAGTCCAGTTGCCAGTAGAATACCACAAGGGTCAGTGTTGTGTCCACTGCTGTTCGTCATTTTCATAAACGACCTGGATGAGGGCGTAGAAGGGTGGGTTAGTAAATTTGCAGACAACACTAAGGTCGGTGGAGTTGTGGATAGTGACGAAGGATGCTCTACGTTACAGAGAGACTTGGATAAGCTGCAGAGCTGGGCTGAGAGCTGGCAAATGGAGATTAATGCAGACAAGTGTGAGGTGATTCACTTTGGTCGGAGTAACTGGAATGCAAAGTACTGGGCTAATGGTATGATTCTTGGTAGTGTAGATGAGCAGAGAGACCTCAGTGTCCAAATACACAGATCCTTGAAAGTCGCCACCCAGGTTGACGGGGTTGTTTAGAAGGTATACAGTGTTTTAGCTTTTCTTAATAGAGGGATCGAGTTCCGGAACCACGAGGTCATCTCTATGTGGAGAGTTAGGAGAAGGTCGGATAATTCTCCTTGGAGCTCGGAAGGTTAAGCAGTGATTTCAACCAGGAGCAGATTTCTTTCCAAGATATTAAATTTAAAGAGAGACAGAGGGAGAAATTATTAACGTCATAATTTTTAGTAACTGCTTTCAAGTAATTGGCAAATAATGCAGGTTAAAAATGTGAACATTATTTTATTCCGTAAGTTCTAAGCATGTGGATCAGTTTGAACGACAGCGGGATGCAGATTCAGTAATTATTGTCAAAATACATTTGCAATTTAGCTTCTTTTAAGGAAGGATTTGGAGGAATACAGGCAAATGGGAGGTGAGTTGGGACAGACTGGCACCATCTCCAGAGGGAGAGAGGACAGCCCCAATGGGATGAATAGTCCCCAGTCCCTCTACTCTGTGATACTGCCCCCTTTCACTGAATGTTGAAGCTCATTCTAGTGCAGAGCTATGGAGATGTACAGCATGAAAACAACCCCTTTGTTCAAACTAGTCCATGCTGACCAGATGTCCTAACGTAATCTCATCCCATTTGCCAACACTTGGCACACAACCCACTACATCCTTCCAATACATATACCCATCCAGATGCTAAATGGTCTAATTGTAGCAACCTCCACCACTTTCCCTGACAGAAGATTCCATACACGCACCACCTGCTGTGAAAAAAGTTAACCCTCTGATCCCTTGTAAATCTTTCCCCTCTCACATTAAACCTATGCCCTCTAGTTCTGGACTCTCCTACCCCAGGGAAAAGACATTGTCTATTTATCCTA
>NW_025175421.1:0-1970 GCF_004010195.1 Chiloscyllium plagiosum | reverse complement strand
TGGGGCTTTGAGAGGATCTAACTGGCTCCATCTGCAGAATCGTGGGGAGAGAGAGAGAAAAAAGAGAGAACAGCTTTCGGACCAGGATACTTATCGCATCACAATGAAAATGCCCTGCATGCTATGATATATCCAAACGGAGTACTTTGGTGTGATTTTTGATTGTCTCCAGATTGTGCTTTTTTTCATTCTATGATACACGTGGACTATGTCAGTATTGGGTATCACAAAGCATGTTTGGTATCACAAAGCATGTTTCCTCCATTGAACACTTTCCAACACACTCTCTCCATCTTGCTTTAATCCTTATTGACTCTTAGACATTCCCCCTACACTCTCACTCCGTCCCGGTCCCAGAGGAATTGATGGCCTGAGTTCAGACCCCGCACTGTGAGAAGATTTGTGTGAAGTGAGGTCAGTGTGTTGGAGCTTGGGCCCCTGCCTCAGGCCCAGGTGTCGGGGCCTTTTCAACAATCTGCACATTGTCCTTTTTCTCTTTCTGAATGAACTGGATCAAGTTGCAGTAACGAGCTGGCAACAAGGTGTCTTGTCTAAAATGTTCCCAGCATTAAATACAGAACTGGCTTAGTCACAGGACACAGAGGGCAGTGATGGAAGGATAATTTTCAGAATAGAGGGTGGAGACTCATGATGTTCCACAGGGTTCAGTGGTGTTCTACATAAATGAATTGGAGGAGGGCATTGCTGGTCAAATTAATAAGTTTACGGTTGATACAAAGATTGGTAGAGTTGTGGAAAATGAGAAGGTTTGTCACAGGATACCGCAGGATATAGATCAGTTGGCTGCTTGGACAGAAAAATGGCAGATGTAGCTTAATCCAGACAAATGTGAGGTGATGCATTTTGAAAGGTGATGTACAGGTGGGAATTATACAGTGAATGGCAGAATCCTCTGGAGTATTGATATGCAGAGAGATCTGGGTATGCATGTTCACGGATCACTGAAGCTGGCAGCACAGGGAGGTAAAACAGTAAAAAAAGGCTTATGGCCTGCTTGCCTTCATTGGAAGGGACACTGAGTATAAGGATTGACAAGTTATTCTGTAGCTTTATCAAACAATAATTAGGCCACACTTGGAATATTGCATACAGTTCCGGTCAGCACACTACCAGAAGGATGTGGATGTTTTGAAGATGGTGCAGAAAATGTTTACCAGGGTATTGTCTGGTATGGGGGATTGTAGTGCTGAAGAAAAGTTGGATAGACTGTTTTTTTGCCAGTGGAGGTGGTGGAAGCAGACACAATAGCAGCATTCAATAAATACCTGCTCTAATGCATGAATAGGAAGGGAATAGAGGGATATGAATCCTGTAGGTGAAGACAGTTTCTGCGAGGAAGGCCAAAATGTATCAGCACAGGCTTGGAGGGCCGAAGGGCCTGTTCCTGTGCTGTATTGTTCCTTGTTCTTTGATCCCTGCTGTTGAATTGGATTCTCGGGATCCAGCTCCGTATGAAGAGCCTGTTCTCATTCTTTTGTTGGAGTTCATGGGGCAGCTGCTGCTTCCTTGCTACATCACTGATCAAACCAACAATGCAGAAAGCCTCTTGATATTTTAAATACACTGTCTGCAGGAAAATGTTTGGCCGAGGTTTTAATATTGTTTAATAAGATAATGACGTTAATACACCAGTGTTGTTTACAGCTGGGAACATTTCACATCATGGTCCAAGATTTAAATGCACCATCTCTCACTCGTGATAATACAGTTTACAATGTTTCTCTCCCCTTACGTGTTATGAAGAGGTTTGCAAAAGTGTTTTGATGAGGACAGTGCATCTTCAACACCGTGTGATGGAGTGGGTGCCTGTTTGAATTCTCACTTGTGATAATACAGTTTTAAATGTGTCAGTGTTACTTTCCCCACTCTCTGGGGGATGTCGCTGTCACTATCCCCACTCCACCTTTCACTCTCGGGGTAATACCATTTTTAGCATCCTTTCTGTCTGA
>NW_025175420.1:853-1970 GCF_004010195.1 Chiloscyllium plagiosum | reverse complement strand
GCCTGAACGTAGTTTCTCAGACTGCCTGTACGTAGATTATCAGACCGCCTGAGCATATTTTCGCAGACCGCCAGAGCGGAGTTTCTCAGACCGCCTGAATGTAGTTTCTCAGACTGCCTGAATATAGTTTCTCAGACCGCCTGAATGTAGTATCTCAAACTGCCTATACGTAGTTTCTCAGACTGCCCGAGCGTAGTTCCTCAGACCGCCTGAGCGTAGTTTCTCAGACCGCCTTAACGTAGTTTCTCAGACCGCCTGAGCATAGTTACTCAGTCTGCCTGAATGTAGTTTCTCAGACCACCTGAACATAGTTTCTCACACCGCCTGGGCGTAGTTTCTCAGACCGCCTGAACGTCGTTTCTCAAATTGCCTGAATGTAGTTTCTCAGACCGCCTGAATGTCGTTTCTCTGACTGCCTGATCGTAGTTTCTCAGACTGCCTGAATATAGTTTCTCACACGGCCTGAATGTAGTTTCTCAGACTGCCTAAACGTAGTTTCTCAGACTGCCTGAATGTAGAGTCTCAAACTGCCTGAATATAGTTTCTCAGACCGCCTGAATGTAGTTTCTCAGACCGCCTGAATGTAGTTTCTCAGACTGCCTGAATGTAGTTTCTCACACCGCCTGTGCGTAGTTTCTCAGATCACCTAAACATAGTTTCTCAGACCGCCTGAATTTAGTATCTCAGACTGCCTGAATGTAGTATCTCAGACCGCGTGAGTGTAGTTTCTCAGACAGCCTGAATGTAGTTTCTCAGACCACCTGAATGTAGTTTCACAGACTGCCTGAATGTAGTTTCTCAGACCGACTGAACGTAGTTTCTCAACCTGCCTGGTAGTAGGTTCTCAGATCACCTGAAAGTAATTTCTCAGACCGCCCGTAGTTTCTCTGACTGCCTGATCGTAGTTTATCACACTGCCTGAATATAGTTTCTCAGACGGCCTGAATGTAGTTTCTCAGACTGCCTAAACGTAGACGGCCTGAATGTAGTTTCTCAGACTGCCTAAACGTAGTTTCTCAGACTGCCTGAATGTAGAGGCTCAAACTGCCAGAATATAGTTTCTCACAGGGCCTGAATGTAGTTTCTCAGACTGCCCGAATGTAGTTTCTCAGACTGC
>NW_025175420.1:0-790 GCF_004010195.1 Chiloscyllium plagiosum | reverse complement strand
GTAGTTTCTCAGACTGCCTGAATGTAGAGTCTCAAACTGCCAGAATATAGTTTCTCACACGGCCTGAATGTAGTTTCTCAGACTGCCTGAATGTAGTTTCTCAGACTGCCTGAACGTTATTTCTCAAACTGCCTGTGCGTAGTTTCTCAGACCGCATGAACGTAGTTTCTCAGACAGCCTGAATGTAGTTTCTCAGACCGCCTGAATGTAGTTTCTCAGACCCCCGAGCGTAGATTCTCTGACCGCCTGAATGTAGTTTCTCAGACTGCCTGAGCGTAGTTTCTCAGACTGCCTGTGCATAGTTTCTCAGTCCGCCTGAGCATATTTTGGCAGACCGCCTGAGCGTAGTTTCTCAGACTGCCTGAATGTAGTTTCTCAGACCACCTGAACATAGTTTCTCACACCGCCTGACCGTAGTTTCTCAGACCACCTCAACATAGTTTCTCAGACCACCTCAACATAGTTTCTCAGACCGCCTGAGCGTAGTTTCTCAGACAGCCTGAATGTAGTTTCTGAGACTGCCTAAATGTATTTCTCAGACTGGCTATACGTAGTTTCTCAGACTGCCTGAATATAGTTTCTCGCACCGCCTGAATGTAGTTTCTCAGACTGCCTGAATATAGTTTCTCAGACCACCTGAACGTAGTTTCTCAGACCGCCTGAATGTAGTTTCTCAGACCGCCTGAACGTAGTTTCACAGACTGCCTGAATGTAGTTTCTCAGACCCCCGAGCGTAGATTCTCAGACCGCCTGAGCGTAGTTTCTCAGACTGCCTGTGCGTAGTTTTTCA
>NW_025175419.1:0-1970 GCF_004010195.1 Chiloscyllium plagiosum | reverse complement strand
TCCTGCCTTCAGCACTGCCATGAAGTGTACACACGGGTCCGATTTATGTGTAAGCTTGTCCAGGTGTGCTACCGTAGCCCTGAGCTGCTGGGTTTCCACATGGGGTTACAAAGCAACTCTCCAGATCCCCCTGCTCCTGACCATCCTGGGGCATGCCATACTTTAGTTGCCATACCGGGCATATGGGCCCTTGTCCTGACCCTTCCCTTGCTGACCCTGCACCCCCATCTATCTGCTGCCGAACTGGGTATGTTCCCAGTGCCACGGTACTTTTTTAAAAAACAATCATTCACAGGATGAGGGTGTTACTCACCCCTAATTGACCAGAGGGCAATTAAGAGTCAACCACATTGCTAAGAGTCTGGAGTTACATGTAGGCCAGACCAGGTAAGGATGGCAGTTTTCTTCCCTAAAGGACATGAGTGGACCAGATGGGTTTTTCCAAAAATTGACAATGGTCAGCATTAGACTCTTAACTCCAGGTTTTTATTGAATTCAAATTCTACCATCTGCTATGGTGGGATTTGAATCCAGGTACCCCAGAACATTACCTGGGTCTATGGATTAGCAGTTCAGTGCTAATACGACTTAGCCACTGCCTCCCCTACATTTAGGGGTGTTTGAGCGTCCAGCTGCTGCCAGACTGAGCCCAATCGCAGTTGCACAGGTTCAGATCAAGCTGCCACCTCCTGCCGCACTGGGCCTGATCCTGGTGCCATAGATGGCAATCCAGAGTACCTGGTGGGGGCTGTGCTCTTCCCTCTGATATCCTTTACTGCAGGCTACCTTATAGGTTGCCTGGATGTCCCTTAACTTCTGCTGCTGCACTTTCACTTGCTTTCTCAGACAACTATTTTCCTTTTTCATTACCTGCAGCGTCAGGCCACTGAAATCAAATGTGGTGAATAGGCAATCTTGGGGATTTCTGTACCTTCGAGGAGAAAGTGAGGACTGCAGATGCTGGAGATCAGAGCTGAAAATGTGTTGCTGGAAAAGCGCAGCAGGTCAGGCAGCATCCAAGGAACAGGAGAATCGACGTTTCGGGCATAAGCCCTTCTTCAAGGGCTTATGCCCGAAACGTCGATTCTCTGATTTCTGTACCTTTCCTTGGCTTGCCACCTCTCTTGTGTCTCTCACTGCAGGTCAGCGTACAGCATTTCTCCTGCCCTGGCCCTCATGCTAGAGCCTTTCTCTGACTCCCTTAACTCTGCCTTCAGTTCTTTGACTTTCTGATCCAGTACCTGGATCTGTCGCTGAAGGCAGAGGAGTCAGATCACCTTCTCTATGGAACTGTTATGCTCCTTGCTGTCAGTCCACTGGGCTGCTGCCTCCTTGGACACTCAGGGTGCAAGAGATCAAGATCCAATTTTGTTTGGATATATTTACCTTTTTAAACATGTCAGAGGAGATCCTCTCCTCCATCAGAAACTTTGCTTCTGAAACACCATCTACCACATCACATTCCTTCTGCCAGCGTCCTGCTGCGGTCAACATTCTGTAGGGTTCTGGTTTGCAATCAGTTGTTTCCTTATTCTTAAGAGGTTTGAATCACTCCCAGATCTCTGGTTCTGGACGCTGGACTTATTTCGGGAATGTGAAATGAAGAGGCTGCGGTTAGGTGTTTTAGGGCAAAAGAATCTCTGTGTTTATTTAAATACAAAAGTTAAGTATAATACAAGAAAAATAGGTAAATGCAATAAACAACGAAATTGGCACAATTAATTATGCAAAGAACAGTAGTCCTATGAAATTCACAATTAGCTAGACTAAAGCAATTCAAACCCTATCCTACTGACAACACAGAAATACAACAGTTTTAATTACAGAATCTTTAATCAGACTTCCTGACCCTGAAGTCCCAAAGCACCTTCACCACCTGCCTTCCCATCCCTGCTAGCTAGTTAGGAGGTTTGTTCTCTGGGAGTTTAAGCTCACCACTGATCTTTTCAGTGAAAGACAGTGAGGAAGAG
>NW_025175418.1:0-1970 GCF_004010195.1 Chiloscyllium plagiosum | reverse complement strand
CAGGAATGCCAGGATATCACTGTCAAGAATGCTATGGGCTCACTGTCTGCAATGCCAGGATATCACTGTCAGGAATGCTAGGATATCACTGTCAGGAACGCTAGGAGCTCACAGTCAGGAACGCCAGGAGCTCACTGTTAGGAACGCCAGGAACTCACCGACAGGAACCCCAGGAGCTAACTGTCAGGATCATCAGGATCTCACTGTCAGGAACACCAGGAGCGCACTGTCTGGAACACCAGGGGCTCATTGTCGGAAACACCAGGAACTCACAGTCAGGAACACCAGGAGCTCACTGTCAGAAACACCAGGAGCTCAAGTCAGGAACACCAGGAGCTCACTGCCAGGACACCAGGAGCTCGCTGTCAGGAACACCAGGAGCTCACTTTCAGAAACACCAGGACTCATTGTCAGGAACACCAGGAGCTCACTGTCAGGAACACCAGGGATTCACTGTCAGGAAGACTAGGGGCTCACTTTCAGAAACACCAGGAGCTCATTGTCAGGAACACCAGGAGCTCACTGTCAGGAACACCAGGAGCTCCCTGTCAGAAACACCAGGAGCTCACTTTCAGAAACACCAGAAGATCACTGTCAGAAACGCTAGGAGCTCACTGTCGGAAACACCAGGATTTCACTATCAGGAACCCCAGGAGCTCACTGTCAGTAACACCAGGAGCTCCCTGTCAGGAACACCAGGAGCTCACTGTCAGGAACACAAGGAGCTCACTGTCAGGAAGACCAGGAGCTCTCTATCAGGAACACCAGGAGATCACTGTCAGAAACACCAGGAGCTCTCTATCAGGAACACCAGGAGCTCTCTATCAGGAACACCAGGAGATCACTGTCAGAAACACCAGGAACTCACTGTCAGAAACTCCAGAAACTCACTTTCAGGAACACCAGCGGCTCACTGTCAGAAACACCAGGAGCTCACCATCAGGAACACCAGGAGCTCACTGTCAGGAACACTAGGGGCTCACATTCAGAAACACCAGGACTCATTGTCAGAAACACCAGCAGCTCAATGTCAGGAACACCAGGAGCTCACTGTCAGGAACGCTAGGGGCTCACTTTCAGAAACACCAGGACTCATTGTCAGGAACACCAGGAGCTCACTGTCAGGAACACCAGGAGCTCCCTGTCAGAAACACCAGGAGCTCACTTTCAGAAACACCAGAAGATCACTGTCAGAAACGCTAGGAGCTCACTGTCGGAAACACCAGGATTTCACTATCAGGAACACCAGGAGCTCACTGTCAGTAACACCAGGAGCTCCCTGTCAGGAACACCAGGAGCTCACTGTCAGGAAGACCAGAAGCTCTCTATCAGGGAACAGCAGGAGATCACTGTCAGAAACACCAGGAGCTCTCTATCAGGAACACCAGGAGCTCTCTATCAGGAATTCCAGGAGATCACTGTCAGAAACACCAGGAACTCACTGTCAGGAACACCAGGAGCTCTCTATCAGGAACACCAGGAGATCACTGTCAGAAACACCAGGAGATCTCTATCATGAACACCAGGAGCTCGCTGTCAGGAACACCAGGAGCTCACTGTCAGGAATGCTGGGAGCTGACTGTTCAGAACACCTGGAGCTCACTATCAGAAACACCAGGAGCTCACTGTCAGGAACACTAGGGGCTCACTTTCAGAAACACCAGGACTCATTGTCAGGAACACCAGGAACTCACTGTCAGAAACACCAGGGATTCACTGTCAGGAACACTAGGGGCTCACATTCAGAAACACCAGGACTCATTGTCAGAAACACCAGGAGCTCAATGTCAGGAACACCAGGAGCTCACTGTCAGGAACGCTAGGGGCTCACTTTCAGAAACACCAGGACTCATTGTCAGGAACACCAGGAGCTCACTGTCAGGACAACAGGAGCTCCCTGTCAGAAACACCAGGAGCTCACTTTCAGAAACACCAGAAGATCACTGTCAGTAACGCTAGGAGCTCACTGT
>NW_025175417.1:0-1970 GCF_004010195.1 Chiloscyllium plagiosum | reverse complement strand
GAGTCCAGGAGTCGGGACGTCATGTTGCAGTTGAACAGGACATTGGTTCGGCCACTGTTGGAATATTGCTTACAATTCTGGTCTCCTTCCTATCGGAAAGATGTTCTGATACTTGAAAGTGTTCAGAAAAGATTTACAAGGATGTTGCCAGGGTTGGAGGATTTGAGCTATAGAGAGAGACTGAACAGGCTGGAGCTGTTTTCCCTGGAGAGTCGGAGGATGAGGGGTGACCGACAGTGGTTTACAAAATTATGAGGGGCATGGATAGGGTAAATAGACAAAGTCTTTTCCCTGGGCTCAGAGAGTCCAGAGCTAGAGGGTATAGGTTTAGGGTGAGCGGGGAAAGATACAAAAGAGATCTAAGGGGCAACTTTTTCATGCAGAGAGCGGTACATGTATGGAATGAGCTGCCTGAGGAAATGATGGAGGCTGGTACAGTTGCAACATTTAAAAGATATCTGCATGGGTGTATGAATAGAAAGAGTTTGGAGGGATATCGGCTGGGTGCTGGCAGGTGGGACTAGATTGGTTTGGGATATCTGGTCGGCATCGACAAGTTCGACTGAACGGAATGACTTTATGACACACACACACACACACACACTCACAATTACTGTACAAACATGGAGGAAGGTTCGATGGAGAGATGATTCCTTCCAGGACTGAACCCTCATGCCGGATGATGACTGCTCCAGGGAGACAGACAACAACTGCAGATGACTCGTTGGATCTTCCTGTGCACAATCTCTGGCATCGACAGCATTGGGTTGTTCGGGTGTCTGCTTTACTAAAGTGTCTCCAAGCGAGGAGTGTCAATAGATTGATAACAGTTTTCCTCCAATTCATGTTTAAGACACATGCTGATGTTATTTTTCACTAATTGTTTAAAAAGACCCGAATGTTCTGAAATGGGGAGTGACCTCCATCTCAAATTACGACACCAGTGTGCCTTGGGGCACGAAGGGAATGATCAGGGAAGTGTATCTGTACCTTTCTGTCTTCTGCGCCCTGTACCACCAGATAATGCCCCTTCAATCTCTCAGAAAGCACCGCTCCATTTGTGTTTACCCCAAAAGCCCCTCAGACAGTACCTCGACAAAACATTCACACCCTCAACACCTTAGAATAAGGGCTTTTGCCCGAAACGTCGATTTCGAAGATCCTTGGATGCTGCCTGAACTCCTTGCTCTTCCAGCACCACTCATCCAGAATCTGGTTTCCAGCATCTGCAGTCATTGTTTTTACCTTAGAATGCAGCCAGCTTCCCCCCTCAGACTGCCTTCATCTTCAAACCCCTTCAGACTGTAAGGATCCACATCCACCCCAGTCCAATATTGGAACCCAGGACCCCAGAACATTACTTGGGTTCCTGGATTCATCATAGAATTCCAACAGTGTAGAAATGAATGATTCGGCCCATCGGGTCCACACTGACTGTCTGAAGAGCATCCTACCAATATTCATGCCCTGTAATTCTGCATTTCCCATGGCCAACCCACCTAACCTGCACATCTTTGGATTGTGGGTTGAAACCAGAGCTCCCAGAGGAAAACCAGGCAGACACTGGGAGAATGTGTAAACTCCACATAGACAGTCGCTGGCAGCTAGTATCAAAGCCGGGTACTTGGTGCTGTGAGGCAGCAGTGCTAATCCCTGAGGCACCGTGTGCTGTCCTCTCTACCTGGATGCCATGTAATCTAACCTTTTACTAACCAGTCTCCCATGTGAAACCTTCTCATCTATCTTCTTGGTCACCTCTACAAACCTCAATCAAGTTGGACACACCATTTCCACAAACAAAGCCATGCTGACGAGCCCTAATCATTTCTTGCTTTTCCAAATGCATGTAAATTGTCTCTCAGAATGCCCTTCAACAGCTTACCCACCACTGCCATCAGGCTCACAGCTCCATTGTTCAATGGCTGTTCCCTGTAGCTTTACTTCAATATTGGCGCACCATTAGTCACCTC
>NW_025175416.1:0-1970 GCF_004010195.1 Chiloscyllium plagiosum | reverse complement strand
TAAGCTCGAGATATGGAATTAACGAGATAAGCTTAATTCATTGAATTAACACGTACTGTTTGTTTCAGTGAATGTATGAGTGCAGTTTGATACAATGAATGAGAGAATGAATGCAGTTTGTTTTAGTAAGTAAATGAGTGCAGTTTGATTCTTTTAATGTAGGATTTACGTTTGTTTCATTCAATCCATAAATAACGTTTCATTCATTGAATGTACGATTGAAGTTTCACTTGTTGAATGAATGAATGCAGTTTGTTTGTTTGAATGAATGCATTAACTCGAGACATTGCATTCAACGAGCGAAGCTCTACTACTTGAATTAGCACTCGCAGTTTCTTTCGTTGGATTAGTGATTACAGCTTGATTCGTTGAATGAATGATTGCAGTTGGTTTCTTTGAATGAATGCCTTAAGATGGAGATATTGAAGTAAAGAGATTAGCTCGACGTATTGAAATAACATGTGCAGTTTGTTTCAGTCAATGTATGAGTGCAGTTTGATACACTGAATGAATGAATGCAGTTTGTTTTAGTAAATAAATGAGTGCACTTTGATTTCTTCACTGTATGGTTTGCGTCTGTGTCATTGAATGCAAAAATAACGTTTGATTCATTGGATGCATGATTGAAGGTTCATTCATTGAATGAACGAATGCAGTTTTGTTCAAGAATGAATTAATGCAGTTTCAGTCTTTGAATGAATCAGTTGTGCTTGAGATATTGAAATAATGAGAGAAGGTCTACTCATGAAGTAAACATTTGCAGTTTGTTTCAATGAGTAGAGTTTGATTCACTGAATGAATGCAGTTGGAATGCTTAAATGAACGTGTTACTTTTCTTTCATTAAATCAATGAGCAACGTTGATTCATTGAATGTACGATTGAAGTTTCACTTGTTGAATGAATGAATGCAGTTTGTTTCATTGAATGAATGCATTAAGCTGGAGGCATTGAATTAACGAGAGAAGCTCTACTACTTGAATTAGCACTCGCAGTTTGTTTATTGAATTAGTGAGTGCAGTTTGATTCTTTGAATGAATGAATGCAGTTCTTTGAATGAATGAATGCAGTTGGCATCTTTGATTGAATGCCGTAAGATGAAGAAATTCAATTAATGAGATAAGCTCTACTCATTGAAATAACATGTGCAATTTATTTTAGTGAATGCATGAGCGCAGATTGATACACTGAATGAATGAATGAATGCAGTTTCCTTTAGTAAATAAATGAGGGCAGTTTTATTCAATGAGTAACGTTTCCTTCATTGAACGTACGATTGAAGTTTAACTTGTTGAATGAATGAATGCAGTTTGTTTCATTGAATGACTGCATTAGGCTCGAGACATTGAATTAACGAGATAAGCTCTGCTACATGAAGTAACACTCGCAGTTTGTTTCATTGAATCAGAGTGCAGTTTGATTCATTGGATGAATGCAGTTGAACTCAATGAATGACTGTATTAAGTTTGTTTGTTTAAATCAATGAAAACGTTTGATTTATTGAATGTACGATTGAGGTTTGATTGAATAAAAGAATGAATGTACTTTGTTTCTTTTAATGAATGCCTTGAGCTCGAGATATTGAATTAACGAGATAAGCTTTACTCATTGAATTAACACGTACAGTTTGTTTCAGTGCAGTTTGTGTGCAGTTTGAAACAGTGAATGAAAGAATGAATGCAGGTTGCTTTAGTAAATAAATGTGTGCAGTTTGATTCCTTTAATGTAGGATTTAAGTTTGTTTCATTCAATCCATAAATAACTTTTCATTCATTGAACGTACGATTATTTGCTTAAAACATGGGATCAGGATTTGGGACTAGAAATCTCGAGAGAAACGTGGAATGATATTTGGGAAAACGCTAGAAGAATTACTATCTGTAACAGAACCCAGGCTATCCAGCTGAAGATACTTCATAGGGCCCATACAGCACCGGTACGATTGGCAAAATTTAAGGCAGGAGCATCTCCA
>NW_025175415.1:0-1970 GCF_004010195.1 Chiloscyllium plagiosum | reverse complement strand
GCATTCGATGGTGGGGTCATAGTCCAGGGAGAAATAGGAGGAGGTATCTGAGAGCTAGCACTTAGTCTCTATAATGTAGAGGTCAGTATGCCAGACAATAAGAGCACCACAGTTGTCAGCAGACTTGATAAGAAGGTTTGGATTAGACCTGAGAACACAGAGTGCAGTCAGTTCAGAGGGAGGTAATTTCTCTGCTCCCCTCACCATTTGAACCAAAGGCAACCAACGTCACCGTCACAGTCCAAATCTTATCATAATACCTGAAAGCATTGCAGTGCTTATTGATGAATGGCTTTTCATTCCATTCTTTAACTCCTTTGGTTCCAGTAGGCACTACTTTTTCCTTTCCCCATTGTGAGCCAATCAAATTTTTAATTATGGATTGTGTTCTTGGTAGAGTGTTTTTGTTGCGATAAAGGTAAATTGTTTTTGTATTGTAACTTCAGAATCAACTTTACTGCAAATCAGTTAAACATACAAGACATTGAGTGATTCAACTATCATATGAATATCTCAGATACACTACAGAAATTATTTTGCAGTTACCCTTTAATTTTGTCTTTGATTGACAGTTAAATTAGCTTTTTGTAAATTCTGAAGTGCTTGATTCTTTGGTCTCTGTGGGCTGCCATATTGTTTTGAAGTAAAGTATTAATTTTCATGAGTGCTTTGAGAGCACCATGGTGCATTATGGGTAATTCATAGCTCTGTGCTGGTTAACTGAGCAATTTAGTTCATAAAATAGGGCTTCTTCAAAGTTAAAACAAACCTATTACCAGGCAAAAGACATTAAACTAAAATGGCTCTGACAGCATAACAAGATTTTATTAACTCAGGGCAGGAATAAAAGAACACAAAGCAGCGCTTCCAGTAATTAGGTTTACTGTTTTATATGGAGATAAACACTGGATTCCAGTCTACAGTAATATTTCTGACTTATCTCAACTTTACACATCAAAACTGTACTTATCTGTGACTACAGCCTTTCACATGGTCAACAATATTACCCTCTTTCAAGGCTTGTCTTCCATTGTCCAGGCCAGTTGAAACCAATTTACCTTTGTACCATTCTGGCTTATGATGTGGAGATGCCAGTGTTAGATTGGAGTGGACAAAAGTCAGAAGTCACAAGACACCAGGTTATAGTCTGACAGATTTATTGGAAATCACAAGCTTTCAGAGTGCTGCTCCTTCATCAAGTGAAGACACTTCAAATGATGAAGGAGCAGCGCTCTGAAAGCTTGTGATTTCAAATAAACATGTTGGACTATAACCTGGTGTCCTGTGACTTCTGACCTCGTTCTGATTTAGCCAAAGTATCTCCTGCATTCTGCCCTTCGGTGACACCAGTCAAAGGTATGAGATTAGTACTATGTTACTTCTGTTATAAAATGGGCACTGAGTATTCAGTACACTAGTTGGATTTTGCCATATTACTAAAAGTACAAAGATATTCAGGACCAACCCAGAACAAAGAACTAAGCCTGCTTTGAGACCACCTTTAAAAATTTGATCTTCTAATTGAAGTACAGTCTATATGAGATGTAACCACAATCCGACAATCAATATTTTAGCCATGGGACCAGTTTCTACTTAATGGTTACAAGTCCATATCTCCACTTTCACTAGAGTCATAGAGATGTACAGCATGGAAACAGACCCTTTGGTCCAACCTGTCCATGCCGACCAGATATCCCAAACTAATCTAGTCCCACCTGCCAGCACCCGGCCCATATCCCTTCAAACCCTTCCTATTCATATACCTATCCAAATTCCTTTTAAATGTTGCAATTGTACTCCACCACATCCTCTGGCAGCTCATTCCATACGTTTACCACCTTCTGTGTGAAAACGTTGCCTCTTAGGTCTCTTTTATATCTTTCCACTTTCACCCAAAACCTATGGCCTCTAGTTCTGGACTCCCCAACCCCACGGAGAAGACTTTGTCTATTTACCATATCCATGCCCCT
>NW_025175414.1:0-1970 GCF_004010195.1 Chiloscyllium plagiosum | reverse complement strand
AGATGGATGAGATCCAGAACGAACATTTCTCTTTAATTTGCACTGTGGAGAAAGACATGGAATCTCGGGGAACTAAAGACGTGATATCTCGGAAAGAGTTCACGTAAAGACGAGGAGGTACTGCAGATCTTAACATGCATAAAACAAGATAAAAGCCTGTGACCAGATCAACTGTTCTCCAATGTATTGTGGCCGAGACATTCCAGATGGGCCTTAATGCAAGTAAATGCAATGTTTTGCATTTCGTTAAAACAAAGCAGGGCAGGGCTTCTACGATTAATTTTATGACCCTGTGTACTGTTGTCCAACCGAGAGTCCTGGGGTGCAGGCACATAGTTCTTTGCAAGTGCTGGCAGAACTGGTGAAAAAGGTGATTCACATGCTTACTTTCATCGTTCAGAACACTGAGCACAGGGTTTGGGACTTCATTTTCCAGCTGTACAGGACATTAGTAAGGCCACATTTAAAGTTCCATGCAATAACCTGCTCGCCCTGCTGTAGGAAGAAAGAAGACTAAACTAAGATATTTCTGAGAGTGGGAAGATCTGAGTAGTGAGGAGACAATGGATAGAACTGGGACTTCTTTCTCCCTAAGTGGCGACCTTATAGAAGTTCAGAAAATCATGAGGGACACAGAGACGGTTAATAGACAAGGTACTTTCTCCAGAATAGGGAAGTGCAAAACTAAAGATGTTAACTTTATGGTGAGGGGGAAAATGTTTAAAAGGGACTTGAAGTGCAATTTGTTTTCTCACAGAGGATGGTACTGACATGGAACAAAATACCAGATGTAGCAGTAGACACAGCTAAAATTATACCATTTGAAAGAAGTTTCGACATGTTTTTGAATAGTGAAGGTTTGAAGGGATACGAGCCAACACATGGAAATGGGACGAGTTGAGTTTAGAAAATCTGATACGCATGACGAGTGGATGAGATATTCTGTTTTGGTGCCGCGTGATTCTATGACTTCATGATTCCATGACTCTGTCTGGAAAACTTAACACATCATAGAAGCAGCTGATGCAACGTGGCAATTCAAGGGATAATGGAAAGTACCGCGGACGCTGCAATTTGTCACTTTAAAGGGCTCAAATATTAAAACGAGAAATGGAGTAATTACAGACACAAACAGGTCAATATACATTGAGAAGATCATTGTTGAAAGGAGAAACATTTGTTCTCTGTGTAATATTATGAAAGTCAGAAAGACGAAACACCCAGAAATAAAATAATACCCGTCTAAATGCTAGTGACAATTAAAAATGAAAGGTAATTCTACGCATAAATTTAAATAGCACTAAACAAAATAATTGTTCACAACATTCACAAGTACCCATGATCACATGCTAAATGCTTCTACAGAAAGCAACCTTGCATTATCGTCTACCCATCGAATATGTATCGATTAAAAATGGTGCTGGCGAAAGAAAAATCATTTTTTAGAAGGACATTATGAGTTTATGGGGTGTGTATATCATTGGCGTTGCCAGAGATCATTGCCTGCCTCAAAATGCACAGGGGCAAACAAATGCTATCACAACACAGGACATCTATCGCAGCTAAACACAATGGCTTGCATGTGTATTGGAGCGGGGGGCAGAGGATACGTTTGTTGTGGTTCACGTTGGCACAAATAACATAGGCAAGAATAGGAAGGACGACGTGTTTGGGGAGTACCAAGCACTAGGAAGAAAATTGAAGAATAGGTCCTCAAGGGTCATAATCTCTGAATTTATGCCAGACCCACGTGACAATTAACATAGGTTTAAGAAAATTAGGGAAGGAAACATGTGGCAAAGACATTGGTGTGGGAATGAGGGATTCCATTTCATGGGACATTGGCATCAGTTTTGGAAACGAGGCGATCTATGCCGGTGGGACAGTCTCCACCTGAACCGATCTCGATCCAGTGTTCTGGCAAAAAGGATAAAGACGGTTATCACGCGCACTATAAACTTGTAAGTCGG
>NW_025175413.1:0-1970 GCF_004010195.1 Chiloscyllium plagiosum | reverse complement strand
CTCACCTGGACCAGTTGGACTACACCGCAGCCTGGTAAGGGAGATTGCTGAAAATTTAGTGCAAGTGTAAGTGGTAATCTTTCAGGAATGACTAAAATCAGGAAAGGGACAAGTGGCTGTATAATTGCTAACATGACACTGTTTCATAAGGGAGTTAGGCAGAAGATGGAAAACTGCAGACTGATTAGCGTAACCTTGGTTGTGGGTAACATCAAGAATCCATCGTGAAGAATGGGATTTCTGAATACTTGGAGGTCTTTGGTAAAATAGGACAAAGTCAGCATGGTTCCATCAAAGGAAAGTCATGTCTGACAAACCAGGTAGAATACTTTGAGGGAGTAATGAGCAGATTTGATCAAGGAGAACCGATAGATGTTATCCATCTGCACCTCAAGAATCCTTTGACAAGGTGCCATGCATGACGCTATTGAGAAAGTTATGTGTCCATGGTGTTAGAGCCAAGGTGGAAGTTGCAGTTTGGCTGTCTGACAGAAAGCAGAGAGTGTGGATTAAAGTGTCCTTCTCAGGATGGCAACAAGTGACAAGTGGTGTTCCACAAGACTCAGTTTTTGGGACCACAACTTTTCACTTTGTGCATTCATTATCGAGATGGAGGAACTGAGCGCATTCTGGCTAAACTTTCAAACAGTGCAAAGATAGATTGAGGGACATTTAGCATTGAAGAGGTGGTTTGGCTGCAGGAGGGTGCTCTAGCGAATCTTCTCAACTGCCCAAAACTCCGCGCTTGGACTTCACTCTTCCAACTACAACAAGTGAGAACCTGTCTGGTGCTTGTCTTGCATCCCACCAACCTCAGGATACAACGCATCATCCTCCGCCATTTCTGCCACCAACAGTCAGACTCCACCACCAGAGATATACTTCCCTCCCTACCCCTATCATCATACTGCTGAGACCATTCCCTCACAGCTCGCTCGTCAGGTCCACGCAATCCCAACTAGCCACCTTCCACTCCCGACACGTTCCCTTTGCCACTACAACAGGTATGAAACCTGTGAAAACACCTCCCTCCTCACCTCGACCGAAGGCCCCAAAGGATCCTTCCACATCAGGCAGATAACATCCTGTGCATCCAAACATTTCTTCAAGTCTGTCTATTGCTCCTGGTCTCCACTACATTGGCGAGAAAGGTCGTCAAATTGCAGAACGGTTCAGGGAACACACTCGGACACACACACCCAACAACCCCCGTGACCTGTGGCTGAATGCTTCAACTCTCCCTTCGATTCCGCCAAGGCTTTGCAAGTTTGTGTCCTCAACCACTGCCAAATTCTAGCCACCTGACTTCTGAAGGAAGAACGCATCTTCTTCTGCCTTTGGACCCTCCAAAAACACGGAATCAAGGACAATTATACCAGTTTCCTCATCTCCCCTCCCTCCACCTTATCCCAGATCAAACCCTCCAACTCAGAACCGCCGTCTTGACCTGTCCTACCTGTCCATCTTCCTTCCCAACTATCCACTCCACCTTCCACTCAGACCTATCACTACCACCATCCACCTTCATTTAGCTGTCGCCTTCCAAGCTACCTTCCTCCCAGCACCAGCCGCTCTCATTTATCTCTCTGGCCCCTTCCGCCCACCCCACATTCCTGATGAAGTCTTTATGCCTGAAACGTCGAATCTCCTGCTCTTCGGATGCTGCCTGACAGGCTCTGCTTTTCCATGACCACACTTTTTGACTCTGATCTCCAGTATCTACGGTCCTCACTTTCACCTGCTGAAGGTTTTTTACAGGTTTCGAGAGTGAGCAAAGAAGTAGTATAATGTGGAAAAGTGTGGAAAAGCATTTTGCCAGGATGAAAAGCGGCAGAGACTGTTTTATAAATAGCAAGCAAATTCAGAATCTGAAGTGCAAAAAGACTAGGGGGTTCTAGTCCAGGAGTCATGAAAGGTAAAGTTGCAGATTGTCAGTCGTTAGGAAGGCAAATACAATGATGTCATTTATT
>NW_025175412.1:0-1970 GCF_004010195.1 Chiloscyllium plagiosum | reverse complement strand
AGGACCCAGAGCAGCTATTCCTTGAGTAAGCTTCGCATTTCAAGTGTATCCAACCCCTGCAGTTTCCTTCTTCATCCTACGCATCCTAAATCTTGCCTAATCACATTGTAATTGTCACAAAGCTAGCCCCTTTTTCCCTTAAAAACTGTTCCTTGTCTCAAGGATACTCTGTCCTTGGTTTGTTTCAGTGGGGTAATAAACCAGGCCGGGCTCCGATCAGTCTGGTTTGGTACAGAGGTGAAAAGGATTTTGAGACTTCAGGCCAAAGTGGGCATGTTTTAGATGTGACCTGTATAATGAAAGGGGAATGGTCAGCTCTCTAACTGAGCAGTTTTGTTCAGTCCTGAACTGGTTAGGAATTCAACAATGAGCTGTCTGGAAACTCTCTCTCTCTCTTTCTGCCCTTCAACTTCAACATATAGGCATGTGTTCCATTTATACTGGTTTTTAAATGCTTATTGGGACTGTTGTGTATATTTGGAACAGCATACTTATGTCTAGTTTGGATAGACTGAGTTCTGTAGGGGTTCTTTATTCTGTTCTTTGTGTTTCATTGCGTAATTTTGTGAACAATTTTTTGTCTGTTTTAAAATCTAGCAATCAATCTAGCTAACGTACTCTGGGTAATTTTCACTGTACGCTTACTGAAACAAATGGCAACATTATTGTCTGTGGCTGCCTGCTTAAGAATGTTCTGAGTGGTCTGGCCTAGACCATAACATAATTGCCTTTCCCCCAGTAATACCTCTTTCCCTGCGGTATATACCTATCACTGCCCATTGCTATTGTAAACATAACCGAATGATTGTCACTAGCATCAAAGTGCTCACCTACCTTCAAATCTAATACCTGACCGAATCAGAGAACACAGGAAAGATTACATATTTATGACAGGTTACTTCTCCAAATTTTAATTGTTTAATGATTTAGCAACATAACAAGAGCGACTATTCCTACCATGAGCACTATTTTTAGTTTATTTGGTATACTAGTACAATAGTGTCTGACAACAGACCACAGTTCACTGTCAAACCATTTGAAGACATTTGTGCTCAGTAGGAAATGACCTATATCACTTCTTCACCCAACTCTCCTTGCACAAATAATCTAGAAGAACATACAAGATACACTGTCAAATCTGTGATCAGTTAAGGATTCTGGGTAATCCAAGATGGAGGAGGGGAAAAATTTCTGGCTGTAACAGCTGCATCTTTTTTGCAGTACCTTAGATGTTGAAGGTGATTTCCTTGAATTCCAGGAGCAGCAATTACTATTTAAATGCTGTTGTATTGCTTTGGAACTTTGGAAAAAATGTCAAAACAACAGCAGTTTTAAAAGGGAGAAGAACAGACAAAGGAAACACATGGTGAGGTCAGTGGAGGAGGGAGAGAGAAAGAAACTGACAGAGCAGTGAACCTGCACAGTTACTGCCTTTGCTGTTTGAATTCCTGTATCGCTGACATCGGAGTGCGTCTGGGAAAATTAGCAAACAGTAAAATTCACAACTGGTCTTAGAGGAACTGTTTGGCCGAAGTTCACAGCATAGAAGCAGATAAGTGTATTGTATTGTTTTTAAGTGTGACCAACAGAAAGTCTGCAGTAGTGAGTAGAGTGGGTTCTTTCTTGATTATATGTTTTTTGAGATATGTCTCTTGATTAATCATAAAATATAAGCCATAACTATTAATTTAACCTAGGACCGTGTTTTGTAGAGGAATTACATGGTGTTATTTTCTGAGTCTGTAGATTGTGAAGGAGCAAAAATGGCCTTTGATAGAGTGAGATGCGCTTCTTGTCAGATTTGGGAGTTTAAAGAGAGTTGAAGGTTTACTGCGGATTATATCTGCAATAAATGCTGTTGGTTGCGAATCTTATCAGATCGAATGGATCAGTTGAAGAGACAGTTAGAAACAATGAGGAATTTGCAACAGCAACAATATGTGATGAATGGCAGTTATAGGAAGGGGGGA
>NW_025175411.1:1878-1970 GCF_004010195.1 Chiloscyllium plagiosum | reverse complement strand
TGGAAAGAGAGTGGGGCAATGGGATTAGTTTAGGGGTTGATACAGGGCTACGGGGAGAGAGGGGGCAATGGGATTAGTTTAGGGGTTGATAC
>NW_025175411.1:0-1782 GCF_004010195.1 Chiloscyllium plagiosum | reverse complement strand
CCATACTAAATTGCCCGTAGTGTTAGATAAGGGGTAAATGTAGGGGTATGGGTGGGTTTCGCTTCGGCGGGTTGGTGTGAACTTGTTGGGCCGAAGGGCCTGTTTCCACACTGTAAGTAATCTAATCTAAAAAATCTAGAGTGGGGCAGTGGGATTAGTTTGGGGGTCGATACAGGGCTATGGGGAAGGAGTGGGGCAATGGAATTAGTTTGAGGGTCGATACAGGACTATGGGGAGGGAGTGAGGCAGTGGGATTGGTTTAGGGATTTGATGGAGGTTTGTAGAGTTAATAATGTTGCTCAGTCTGTGTGCTCTGACAGTTTTCTGTCATGTTCCAGGCTCAGCATTGCCAGTGTCAGCCAGGGTTCATCGGTCACAACTGTGACCTTTCTCTCAATGACAACCAGAGCGCAGGGAGTTGGTACAATGTCAGCAGGTCAGACCCAGAGTTTACAGGACGCACAGCAGCTGCTGGAACCTTCCTCAACACCACCAACTCTCTGTACATCTTTGGGGGTAAGTCCCAGCTGCTTCTATCAGTGGTACCACTGTCTGGGAGTTTCCAGACCTGGCTTCACCCTCGATCACCGGCTGTACTGTCCCTGTCCTGGGAGGGTTTGATAGTGGGGACAGTGTAGAGTAAGCTTTACTCTGTATCTCACCCTGTACTGTCCCTCTCCTGGGAGTGTTTGATGGGGGACAGTGTAGAGAGAGCTTTACTCTGTATCTTACCCTGTACTGTCCCTGTCCTGTGAAGGTTTGATAGTGGGGACACTGTAGAGGGAGTTTTACTCTATATCTCACCCTGTACTGTCCCTGTCCTGGCAGGGTTTGATCAGGGGACAGTATAGAGGAAGTTTTACTCTATCTAACTTTATGCTGTCCTGAGAGAGTTTGATGGGTGGACATTGCAGAGGAAGCTTTACTCTGTATCTAATTCCGTGCTGTTCCTGTCCTGCGGGTGTTTGATGGGGGACAGTGTAGAAGGAGCTTTACTCTGTATCTGACCCTGTGTGTCCCTGTCCTGGGAGTGTTTGATGGAGGAACAGTGTAGTGGGAGCTTTACTGTGTATCTAACCCCGTGCTGTCCCTGCCCCAGAGTGTTTGATGGGGGGTATAGTGTAGAGGGAGCTTTCCTCTGAATCTAACCCCGTGCTATTTCTGTCCCAGAGTGTTTGATGGGGGGGTATAGTGTAGAGGAAGCTTTACTCTGTATCTAACCCTGTACTCCATCATTGAAAATATTTAAGAGTGAATTTCTCAGGGGAATGGAGTGATTTGGGGGAGTGGGCGGGAAGCTGGAATGGATCAGCTGAGGATAGTGCTGAGTGGGCTAGCAGGCTTGATGGGCTGAGTGCCCCCCAGCTCCGGTTTCTTGTGCTCTCACGTAGCGTGCACTTTTCAGGGTTTGATCTGAACCAAGTCCTGGGTGACCTCGTTCGATATAACTTCACAAGTAACCAGTGGCACCGGAGTACAGCCAGTCCATCTCCGGTAAGTAACTGACTCACCCTCTGTTTGTGGTGGGTGGGGGGGGGGGGAGATTCGGCCAATCGCTGAGTGTCGGCACCTCCCTCAGCCCTCGAACGGCCATCGATGGCTCAGGATATCTCCGATATTATTCCATTGGAGGCCTCGCTGTATCCGAAAGGGTGAAGACAAGTTACCGTCAAGTCCCAGTTGGGGTTTCTGGCTCAGAGGGACGGATATTACCCATATTGCCAGCTGACCTCTCCAAGTCTTCGACCTCGCGCGCCCTTCGTGTCCTGTTCCATCAGGCCC
>NW_025175410.1:0-1970 GCF_004010195.1 Chiloscyllium plagiosum | reverse complement strand
CCAACACTTGGCCTCCTCTTTATTTTCAAAGCCTGCAGTGCCCCCCAACACCACAGAGATTACCTTCTTCACCTCCATTCTTTTCCTGGTGAGACAGTAGTTTGCAGATCATCCAGGGATAGGTGTGGAGAAATTGGTTGAAAAGATCCTATCTTTCTTTCACTGTCTGGGCATCAAGTTCACAGTCGATGAATCGCCTTATCACGAAGCTGATGTATTCTAGCTCACCTCGCTGTTTTCACTTGCTGTCACTCTGGCACTAGAAGAGATGAGGTGTTCATCCGGTGGGTGGTCCTTTGTTTGGCTGTAAAACATGCCAGTGAGTGAGGGGATGGTGACATTTGGACGGACGGACATTACCTTAGCAGTACAAATTGCACAGTGGCTTTGTTCAGGGGGATTACTGGGCATCTAGCCTCTTTGGTTACTGGGGAAGGGGCTGAGGAGTTGGGGATCTCAACTGGGTGATGGCATTGCCCACTTGCATTGCTGCTGTGTGTTCAGTGCTTTTGGCAAAGGGGAGCGAATGTGGGCATGGCGGGGGAGCAGCAGGGAATGGAGCAAGCAAGTTTCTCAGAGATGAACTCCACAGGCAGGAGGGCTAGACACCAATTGGTTTTGCTATCGTTGGCGATAACTGATCGTGTTTGTTCAGACTGAGGCAGTTTCACAGTGCAACAACACATTCACCAGCAAGCACTCACAGGTCAAAGTTCGCCCACAAAATCCATTGTCCATCCCAATCTCCTTCCACAATATCAATGCAGTGGTAATGTCATAAGACTAATAAAGCAGTACGTAATGCTTTGGAACTGTTGTTCAAATCCCACCATGGCATCAATAAATCTGCAATTCAAAGCTAGTTTCAGAAATGGTGAGCATGTAAACACCCTATCAGATTCGCGATCAACCTTGAGGGAAGGAAATCCGTAGTCTTTACCCAGGTTGGCTGAGAACTGATAACTGAAACTCCGCAATCATGTGCCCCAGAAAGCCCTCAGTGAATGTTGTTGCCAGTTGCCTTCTTCAGTGATTCAAGTCCTTGGCAGGGTATTGCTACACTCACCCTGTTGTGACTCCCAGGCCTTGAGCTCATTACCCACATTTTCCTTAAAATCACTAAAACCTCCTGGTTGGCTTCGGGTGCGAGCTGAGGGGCGGGGTTTTGGTCTTGTGTTCTTTGTACCCTAATATAGCCAGTCAATGACTTATCAGCAATTCTCTGATAGTTTATCGACTTTAATGAGAAGTAATAGTTGAATATGATACATTAGTTACACAATGAAAATATATAACAGTGACATCTGGTGATGGATGAGTGATATCAAAAAACAGACAGTAACTGTAGAATGTATTTGTCTCAATAAAGTGATAGGGGTAACGCTGTCTGCGCTCACCGAGCTGTTAGAAAACTTGTTCCTGGTTCTCCTTTCTCTTTTTCTCGTCCATCTTCCATTGGTGAAAACAGCTCCCTTAAGCCCATTTGATAAAGACCAGCTAACGAGCACTAGTTGATGAAGACCGACCAATGAGAACTGTTCAATGAAAATACCCAATCAGAACTGCTGAATAATGCCTGCCCACTGAGGCCAGTCGTCTACCCTTGAACACTTGTGCATAGACTCTATATCTAGGGCAAGGTCACTTACTCTGTGCCATTAGTTTGTCTGAATCCTATTGACCAATGACCATGGCGCAGCAAACGTGGAGTTACACATGATTGTAGGATGACCGCTGGTTCCTTGCCCAATTCCATTCAGAGGTTTGTTTTCACTTCTTCTAAATGTCCAAGCTTCTTACTTTCGAAAAATATTTCACTTAAAATAGGAGACAGTATTACCGAATCAATATCTTTTTATGCAGTTAATACCATAATAAAATGCAATGAATAAAGCCCAGTACTGCATAGAATAGGCCCTTCAGCCCACCAAGACTGTACTGACATATGGTATCTTTCCAAAATGAAAACC
>NW_025175409.1:1357-1969 GCF_004010195.1 Chiloscyllium plagiosum | reverse complement strand
TGGGGCCTGGGTCTGTGCGATGGAGCCTGTGTCTGGGCAATGGGGCCTGGGTCTGGGTGATGGGGCCTGGGACTGGATGATGGGGCCTGGATCTGGGTGATGGAGCCTGGGACTGAGTGATGTGGCCTGGGTCTGGTTGATGGGGCCTGGTCTGGGTGATGGAGCCTGGGACTGGGTGATGGGGCCTGGGACTGGGTGACGGGGCCTGGGTCTGGGTGATGGAGCCTGGGTCTGGGTGACGGGGCCTGTGTCTGGGTGATGAGGCCTGGGTCTAGGTGATGGGGCCTGAGACTGGGTGAAGGAGCCTGGGTCTGGGTGATGGGGCCTGGGCCTGGGCCTGGGTGATGGGGCCTGGATCTAGGTGATGTGTCTCTGGTCTGGGCGATGGAGCCTTGGTCTGGGTGATGGAACATGGGTCTGGGCGATGGAGCCTGGCTCTGGGTGATCGGGCCTGGGTTTGGGTGATGGGGTCTGGCTCTGGATGATGGGGCCTGGGTCTGGGTAATGGAGCATTGGGTCTGGGTGATGAGGACTGGGTCTGGGTGATGGAGCCTGGGTCTGGGTGATGGGGTCATGGACTGGGTCTGGGTGACGGGGCCTGGGTCTGGGTGA
>NW_025175409.1:0-462 GCF_004010195.1 Chiloscyllium plagiosum | reverse complement strand
GGGCCTGGGTGATGGGGCCTGGATCTAGGTGATGGGGCTGGGTCTGGGTGATGGAGCCTAGGTCTGGGTAATGGATCCTGGGTCTGGGTGATGGAGCCCTGGGTCTGGGTGATGGGGACTGGTTCTGGGTGATGGAGCCTGGGTCTGGGTGATTGGGTCATGGACTGGGTGAGGGGGCTTGGGTCTGGGTGATGGGGCCTGGGTCTGGGTGATGAGACCTGGGTCTGGGTGATGGGGCCTGGGTCTGGGCGATGCGGCCTGGGTCTGTGCGATGGAGCCTGTGTCTGGGCAATTGGGCTTGGATCTGGGTGATGGGGCCTGGGACTGGGTGACCGGGCCTGGATCTGGGTGATGGAGCCTGGGACTGGGTGATGTGGCCTGGCTCTGGGTGATGGGGCCTGGGACTGGGTGATGGAGCCTGGGTCTGGGTGAAGGGGCCTGGGTCTGTGTGACAGAGCCTGG
>NW_025175408.1:0-1969 GCF_004010195.1 Chiloscyllium plagiosum | reverse complement strand
ATCTCTATGACTCTATCACGTGCCTTCAGTGATTCCCAGAGCGCTGGCCAAACCCTCCCGCCCCATCTCGGTAGCGCTTAGTCTTGGATGTGGTTGGAGAGCAATTACTAAACAGTTGGGAGTGTGCCGGGAAACGCATGATCAACCCAATTTAAGATTATCATTGGGACTCGCAGTGCGCATCGCCTATACTTGCTAGCGTATTCATTCGTGAAGGCCTGTCCTGCGCGAGAAAAAAGGAACTTATCCGGGCATTGTACCATGTTTGAATTGAACAGAAGCACGCGGGGGAGGGGGACGCAGAGATTCCTTGGTGCTTTCACCATGGCAACACTGCGACCAATCTCAACCCATGCTCTAACCAATCAACACCGTTTACTCGTGTGGTAGAAATTGTTGGTTCATTTGCAATGTGGCACTCTTGCGTCTGTCCTGATGTGTGCGGGATGGGCTTTGACAGTTGTCTTTTCCACTCGCCCACCCCCCAACCCCGTCCGCAGGGATAACCCACAAACCCTGTGAGAGATTTCATTAAGGAATGCCATGTGGTCGGTCGTCTTGTTGGCTAGCCTCGACCTGTGAAGCCAGGGCTCCATTTTAGGCACGGTTGCCATGGCAACAGGCCCAAGGTTAGACGTTTAAGAGTCAGAATCGGTGGACTGGAGGTCTTTGCCTGTTGGGGGAGGTGGGTTGGAGCGGCAGGAAATGGCCAGGCCCGACAGAGAGCGCCCGTGGCTCAACCTGACAGGCCAAGGGGACCAATGGCAAGGCTGTGACGAGGCCTTGGGCCTGCCTTGCTGAGGCGTCAGCCAACGAACGCAGAGCTGGGAGGGGGTGGGGCCCCACCATTTCGTCCGGAGGAAGAGCTCGGGTCGAGTTGGCTTCCAGCAGACAACGGTCGTCTCTCTCTCTCTCTCTCTCTCTCTCACTCAGATCGGTCCACAACGCCGTGAGGTGGAGGGGGGTGCGCGCGGTGGGGAGCAGAGGAAAGAAATACACGCTCCCTGAAGCCGTCCGGTTTCAGGATGTCTCAAAACCTGCAGCTCAAGTTCGCTGAGAAGCTTTCCATCCTGAACGATCGAGGCAGAGGAATTCTCGTCCGGATATACAACATCAAGAAGGTAAGAGCGTACGCTCTGTCAAAACGTTCGAGTTGCACTTCCTTATTTGCAGCCTGGGCCACATTGAAACCACAGGCAGTTCCAGGTCCCCCACTCCACCCCATCCCCCTCCCGCCCTGCAGATTGAAAAGCAAACAGCTAGCTACTGCCTGGTCACCGCAGGAAGGTTTTGATGAAGGGTGCGGCACACGTTCGGTGCTTCAATATGGGGCTGTGATGTTTAACTGGCCTGGGCAGATTCCACAGACTGGGAGTGTATTCCTTGACCAGCGAAGACGAACAGGTGGCTACTCCCGGATGGTTCTGGAACGCTGGGATAAGGCCCAACCACTCCCCGAACCTGCCAACGGTTTTCCAAACACTTTCGCCCGTCCCCTCCACCCTCGCTGGAGCCAATCAGTGCAAAGAGCTGACCTTCTGTCACGAAAACCAAGACTTCACCCGTCCCCTCCACCCTCGCTGGAGCCAATCAGTGCAAAGAGCTGACCTTCTGCCACGAAAACCAAGACAATCTGATCAGCTGCCTCTCCCCTTGCCAATTGCTCACTGGGCACCTCCCTCCCCAATCTCCCAACCGGGCACCTCCCTCCCCAATCTCACAACTGGGCCCTTTCCAATCTCCCAACTGGGCACCTCCCTTCCCAATCTCCCAACTGGGCCCTTTCTAATCGCCCACTGGGCACCTCCCTTCCCAATCTCCCAACTGGGCACCTCCCTCCCCAATCTCCCAACTGGGCACCTCCCTTCCCAATCTCCCAACCGGGCACCTCCCTTCCCAATCTCCCAACCAGGCACCTCCCTTCCCAATCTCCCAACTGGGCACCTCCCTCCCCAATCTTGAAACTTTA
>NW_025175407.1:0-1969 GCF_004010195.1 Chiloscyllium plagiosum | reverse complement strand
GTTATGATATCCCCATCCCACATTCCCATCCATTTCCTAGGTTCACCTGTCCCATCTATCAGGCATCTTGCACTCAAGTAAATGCTGCTTTTCAGGCTTACCTCATTTATGCCAAACTGTTGCCTGCCTTGACTCTTAGAATGGTTCACCGTGTCTATTTTACCATCCTCAACCTTTTCCTTTTTCTCACTATTGTGTTGAGTCTCACCATCACCGTTACCAGGTTGAAGCCTTCAGGGTACCACGAGGAAGATTTCCTGCAAGTGTATTGGTCCCTTTCCAATTCAAGTGAAACCTGTCCCTCTTATACATGTCATTTCTGTTGGTGAAGAGACCTCAATGATCGGAAAATGAGAATCCTAGCCCCTGCGACAGCTCCTCAGCCACGCATTTATCTGCTCGGTCTTTCTTTTTGTTCCAACTCTCAATATCCCATTAGTTTTTAAACAAAGCCCAGCATTATGTTTGCCTTTGTTGCAGTTAAAATTAAAAGCTAGCTTCTCGTCATTCTGTGATGACGATTCCCAAATCTGTTCTGTAGATTTCAGAATTCAATCTCTATGTAAATAATATTCAGTTGCTCTACCGTTCCTGCTAAAATTCATACCTTCATTTATTATGGCATTTCTCATTTACTTCACCACGTTATATTAATATGCAAAGTTTCTTGTTCCCTCTCTTTTCCAATCTATAGCCCTCTGCAAACTGTTTTGCTTCATACCCACCAATTACCTCCTCTACAACTTTTTTGTCATTTGCCAACTTATCTGCAGTACATTCACTTCCCTCATCTAAGTCGTTAAAATATTTTGTAAATATTTGTGTCCCCTGAACCTGATTTATGTGGTATCCACCAACTACAGATTGACATCCTGTAAAGTTAAATGTGTAATCAAGCACTCTTACGATTGTGATTTCCACAATCTTCTCTCCGTGGCAACACAATACCTCCGAAACCACAGGCTGTTGTCTTGTTAAATAATCTTATGTGTGGTACCTTATCAAATGTCTTCAGAAAACAAAAAAAATCACTATTTCCTCCTTATTCTCAAAGAATTCTAATACATTTATCAAACGAGATTTCCCTTTTGTAAATCCATTCTCGGTCCTCTTGATCATGTCATGTACTTCTAAATGCTCGGGTGTTACGTGCTTTATTATAGACGACGCAATTTTTCCAATAAATTATGTTAATTTGCCAATAATGGCCTCAGTCAGACTTTTTTGTGTCCATACTTTTTTTGAGTAAAGATGTTACCTTGTCACTTTGCCAATCCAGTAATACTTTTCTGAAACCTCATGATTATTGGAAAGTTACAACTATTGCATCCAACACATTTTTTTTCTTATTTAATTTTCTATCTTGGATTGCACCTCTTTCGTTCCAGTGCATTTTGCGGTAAATACTCCAGCAAATTTCTCTGACGTTTTCTTTGTAGTGAAAGTCATTGTGTTGCATTGCTCGCCATTTCTTTTGCCCTTAATTATTTCGTAATTATAGAATGCTCTTTGCCTGCTACTTTCACGGCAAATGTAGACTATTTATTCATCTTTTCTGTCATTTCGTGGTTCCCAGTCACGAATTCCCAGCTTCATTCAATATGGACCTATATTCACATTGGCTTTTCTCTTCAGTTCTTTCTATTTAAGGATGCTCTTGCTGTCCACTTTAATATCAGCTGTAGTTTCGCTTTCGATGTTTACCTTCTCCTTCCTTATTAATCTTTACATAGAACATAGGACGTTACAGCGCAGTACAGGCTTTTGGGCCCTCGATGTTGCGCCGTCCTGTCATACTAATCTGAAGCCCATCCCACCTACACTATTCCTTGTACGTCCTTTTGCCTGTCCAATTTGCTGGCTTATTGATATTTCTGTGAACATTCCGAATGTCCTGCTCACCGAAAATATTTCCCACATTTTATGTTTTCCTTTTAATTCAATTTGTTGCTATTTCCAACTTTTCTCC
>NW_025175406.1:0-1969 GCF_004010195.1 Chiloscyllium plagiosum | reverse complement strand
GTCTTCCACTGTGTCTCACACCTGCACACACACAACATGGGTACTGGGGATAAAATAAGCACTACCGCACTTAGGTGGTAGTGTGGGGAAAAAAAAAGAAAAGAACTAGGATGTCACTGCTTGTTCTGTGGAAAAAAAGAAAAGAAAAATAAACTGGAGATTTCCTCTTCACTGTTTGATCACGCAGCATTGCCCTTTGATGTGAAGGGCACTGCATGTCACTGGCCACTCGGGTGTTTTCCCTATTGAGAGTTGGATCAATGTGAGTGTGTGTGTGCGCGCACGTGCAAGGACTCTCCTCCTTGAAGGGGACTGTCCCTGGACCAGCTGCCCCACATTGAGAGAGCTGAAGGAAGGAAGGAAGAAGGAGAAGAAGAAGAAGAAGAAGAGGAGGAGGCAGAAGCAGAAGGAGGTGAGAGCTTTTGAGGGGAGAGACACTCCAGCAGCGCGCTGGCGGCGCTCCTCCTCTCCAGGGGAAGAGCCTACGGTGCCTCTTGACTGTCCTGCACCGCGGCCTGACCTGCCCGAACCCCCAGGGGCTACAGCGGGACCTTCCGCTGCTATAACTCTTCCGGCCCTTGGGGAGGACTTTAATAACCACACGGGCTGTGGTGTGGGCGACAACGGGGAACCCTCTGCTGGGTCGTCGAGTGGTGGAGGGGAGGGAGGTGTTATCCTCGCTCCTCCCTCCCAGACTGTTTTTCTGGGGGCCTTGGCCCTGGGGGAGGACCTTTTCCCCGAGGAGCCGGGCGACCTGGTGTCGGGACAGGAGCGGGGCCCCGAGCCTCTGCCGCCCGACGACCCAAACTCAGGGTGTTGTGGGGAGGGGTGAGCTGAGGAAGGTACTGCCAGTGAACCTGGGGGTGGGGTCGCCGGGGGTTTGAGGCCAGTTGGTGGCGCCGGACCAGCCCCCATCCTCTCAGTGGGGGAGGGGTCGGGGACCGAGGGCGACCTCCCGGAGGACGGTTCGAGATCGGTGGCGGACACCGGGGACGACGCGGAGTCTATTTGCAGCGACATTTTTGAGTACCAGGTGCCCCCCACCGATCTCCCCCTCATCCCCCTTGAGGAACTCTGGGAATTTATCGAGGAAACTCTGAGTCGCCGGGATAGAGCCCAACTGGCGCTCGACCGCTGGAGCTCATTTGAACAAGTTTACTGGTCGGCCCACGCTGCTCGCTAGGCGCCTGGGCTCGATGTGAATGAGTGAAAGCGAGTCAGGAACTTCCTGTGGGCACTCCTGGTGAGGGCGAGGGACTTCTGTGCCCCTCCCTCGTCCTCCCAGTAAATGTTAATATGTAGGTTTTTAACTGTACTGGTGGTGGTTCCACAACGCTTCCGACATGGAGACAACTATAGCCAGCCTCAACATCAACGTCAGCAGGGAGTCACAGCGCAGATTCCAGACCCTCTCGGTCCTTCGGGACGGGAGGTATGTGTTTTAAAAAATTCTCAAGGTCAGGTTCGTATTCCTGCAAGAAACCCACACTACCCCGGGAGACGAAGCCACCTGGCTCCTGGAGTGGCGAGGGGGGGTCTACATGAGTCACCTCACCCACTGATCTGGCGGGGTGGCTATCTTGTTGGCTCTGCATTTTCAACCAGAGATCTTGGGGGTCAGGGAGCCAGTGCCAGGCCGTTTGCTTCACCTGACGGTTTGGCTGGGAGGCGCGGTGCTTCACTTGGTGAACGTCTAGGATCCCCTGGCCGGGCCGAGGCAAGCAAGCTTCTTCGGAGAAGTGTCTGCTCATCTCACCTCCATTGACGAGAACCAGTGCGTCGTCCTCGGGGAGATTTTAACTGCATCCTCGAGGACAGGGACCACGGCACCGGTTGGGCATCGGGGAAGTGGTTGGGGGACTTGGTCAAGTCCTTCGACCTGGTGGACGTCTGGCGGAATCTCCATCCCGACTCCATCGCCTTCACCTTTGTGAGGGCTGGGGTCGGAGCGTCCAGAATCGACCGCCTG
>NW_025175405.1:0-1969 GCF_004010195.1 Chiloscyllium plagiosum | reverse complement strand
AGTCAAGTTTAATCCCCATGTGAGCTCCTGTCCAGTCATGTTTAATCTGCATGTGAACTCCTACCCCAGACATGTTCAATCTCCATGTGAGCTGCTGTCCCAGTCATGTTTAATCCCTATGTGAATTCCTACCCCAGACATGTTCAATCTCCATGAGAACACCTGAGCCAGTCATTTTTAATCCCCATGTTGAGCTCCTGTCCCTGTCATGTTAAATCTCCATGTGAGCTCCTGTCCCAGTCATGTTTAATCTCCATGGGAGCTCCTGTCCCGGTCATGTTTAATCTCCATGTGAGCTCCTACTTAGTCATATTTTATCTCCATGTGAGCTCATATCCAGTCATGTTTAATGTCCATGTGAGCTCCTGTCCCTGTCATGTTTAATCTCCATGTGAGCTCCTGTCCCAGTCATGTTTCATCTCCATGTGAGCTCCTGTCACAGTCATATTTTATCTCCATGTGAGCTCATATCCAGTCATGTTTAATGTCCATGTGAGCTCCAGTCCCAGTCATGTTTAATCCCCATCTGTGCTGCTGTCCCAGTCATGTTAAATCTCCACGTGAGCTCCGACACCAGTCATGTTTTATTTCCATGAGAGCTCCTGTCCCAGTCATGTTTAATCTCCGTGAGGGCACCTGTCCCAGTCATGTTTAATCTCTATTTGAGCTACTACCCCAGTGCTGTTTAATCTCTTTGTGAGCTCCTGTCCCAGTCATTTTTAATCTCCATGTGAGGTCTACACTAGTCATGTTTAATCTCCATGTGAGCTCCAGTTCCAGTCATGTTTAATCACCATGTGACTCTATCCCAGTCAGGTTTAATCTCCACGTGAGCTCCTATCCCAGACCTGTTTAATCTCCTTGTGAGCTCCTACCCCAGTCATGTCTAATCCACATGTGAGCTCCTACCCCAGTCATGTCTAATCCACATGTGATCTCCTACCCCAGACATGTTCAATCTCCATGTGAGCTCCTGTCCCAGTCATGTTTAATCCCCATGTGGGCTCCTGTCCCGGTCATGTTTAATTGCCATATGAGCTCCTACCCCAGTCATGTTTAATCTCCATGTGATATCCTACCACAGTCATGTTTAATCTCCATGTGAGCTCCTACCCCAGTCGTGTTCAATCTCCACGTGAGCTCTGACCCCAGACATGTTTAATCTACACGTGATGTCCTACCCCAGTCATGTTTAATCTCCATATGAGCACCTACCTTAATCTCCATGTAATGCCCTACCCCAGTCGTGTTCAATCTCCACGTGAGCTCTGACCCCAGACATGTTTAATCTACACGTGATGTCCTACCCCAGTCATGTTTAATCTCCATATGAGCACCTACCCCAGTCGTTTTCAATCTCCACGTGAGCTCTGACCCCAGACATGTTTAATCTACACGTGATGTCCTACCCCAGTCATGTTTAATGTCCATGAGAGTTCCTGTCCCATTCATGTTTAATCCCCAAGTGTGCTCCTGTCCCAGTCATGTTTAATCTCCATGTGAGCTCCTACCCCAGTCGTGTTCAATCTCCACGTGAGCTCTGACCCCAGTCATTTTTAATCTCCACGTGAGCTCCTGTCCCAGTCATGTTTAATCTCCATGTGAGTTCCTACACCAGTCATGTTTAATGTGCATGAGAGTTCCTGTCCCAGTCATGTTTAATCTCCATGTAATGTCCTACCCCAGTCATGTTTAATCTCCATATGAGCTCCTACCCCAGTCGTTTTCAATCTCCACGTGAGCTCTGACCCCAGACATGTTTAATCTACACGTGATGTCCTACCCCAGTCATGTTTAATGTCCATGAGAGTTCCTGTCCCATTCATGTTTAATCCCCAAGTGTGCTCCTGTCCCAGTCATGTTTAATCTCCATGTGAGCTCCAGTCCCAGTCATGTTTAATCTCCATGTGAGCTCCAGTCCCAGTCCTGTTTAATCTCAATGTGAGCTCCGACACCAGTCATGTTTTAT
>NW_025175404.1:0-1969 GCF_004010195.1 Chiloscyllium plagiosum | reverse complement strand
GTATATCCAGTCACTGAGTCACCAATACATCTAATCATTGAGTAACCAGTATTTCCAGTCACTGAGTAACCATTACATCCAGTCACTGAGTAACCAGTATATCCTGTCACTGAGTAACCAGTATATCCAGTCACTGAGTAACCAATATTACCAGTCACTGAGTTACCAGTATATCCAGTCACTGATTAACCAGTACATCCTGTCACTGAGTCACCAGTACATCCAGTTACTGTGTAACCAGTATAACCAGTCACTGAGTAACCAGTACATGCAGTCACTGCATAACCAGTATATCCAGTCACTGAGTAACCAGTATATCCAGTCACTGAGAAACCAGTATATCCAGTCACTGAGTCACCACTACATCCAGTCACTGAGAAAACAGTATATCCAGTCACTGAGTCACCAACACATCCAATCATTGAGAAACCAGTATATCCAGTCACTGAGTAACCAGTACATCCTGTCACTGAGTCACCAGTATATCCAGTCAATGAGTAACCAGTATATCCAGTTCCTGAGTAACCACCACATCCAGTCACTGAGTAACCAGTAAATCCAGTCACTGAGGTACCAGTATATCCAGACACTGAGTAACCAATATACCCAGTCACTGAGTTACCAGTATATCCAGTCACTGATTAACCAGTACACCCTGTCACTGAGTAACCAGTATATCCAGTCACTGAATAACGAGTACATCCAGCCACTGAGTAACCAGTACATCCAGTCACTGAGTAACCAGTATATCCAGTCACTGAGTCACCAATACATCTATTCATTGAGTAACCAGTATATCCAGTCAGTGAGTAACCAGTACATCCAGTCACTGAGTCACCAATACATCCAGTCACTGAGTAGCCAGTATATCCTGTCACTGAGTAACCAGTATATCCAGTCAATGAGTAACCAGTATATCCAGTCGCTGAGTAACCACCACATCCAGTCACTGAGTAACCAGTATATCTAGTCACTGAAGTCCCAGTACATCCAGTCACTGCTTAACCAGTATATCCAGTCACTGAGAAACCAGTATATCCAGTCACTGAGGTGCCAAAACATCCAGTCACTGCATAACCCGTATATCCAATCACTCAGTAACCAGTACATCCAGTCACTGCTTAATCAGTATCCCAAATCACTGAGTAACCAGTATATCCAGGTACTGAGTAAACATTACATCCAGTCACTGAGTAACCAGTATATCCAGTTTCTGAGTAACCTGTATATCCATTCACTGAGAAACCAGTACATCCAGTCACTGAGTAACCAATACATCCAGTCACTGAGTTACCAGTACACCCTTTCACTGAGAAACCAGGATAACCAATCACTGAGTAACCAGTCTCTTCAGTCACTGAGTAACCAGTTTATCCAGTCACTGAGTAACCAATATATCCAGTCACTGAGTAACCTGTACATCCAGTCACTGAGTAACCAGTATATCCAGCCACAGAGAAAACAGTACATCAGACATTGAGTAACCAGTACATCCTGTCACTGACTAACCAGTATATCCAGTCACTGAGTAACCAGTATATCCAGTCACTGAGTAACCAGGTTATCCCGTCACTGTACCAGTATATCTAGTCCCTGAGTAACCAGTATACCTAGTCACTGAGTAACCAGTATATCCAGTCACTGAGGTACCAGTATATCCAATCACTGAGTAACCATTACATCCAGTCACTGAAGTACCAGTATATCTAGTCACTGAGTAACCAGTATATCCAGTCACTGTACCAGTATATCTAGTCCCTGAGTAACCAGTATACCTAGTCACTGAGTAACCAGTATATCCAGTCACTGAGGTACCAGTATATCCAATCACTGAGTAACCATTACATCCAGTCACTGAGTTTCCAGTAATTCCAATCACTGAGGTACCAGTATATCCAGTGATTGAGTAACCCGTATATCCTGTTACTGAGTAACTAGTACATCCAGTCACTGAGTAACCTGTATATCC
>NW_025175403.1:0-1969 GCF_004010195.1 Chiloscyllium plagiosum | reverse complement strand
GAGTGTTGATCCCTGTCATTGACTGAGATTCAATCCTTGTCACTGAGTTTGGTTCAATGCCTGTCACAGACTGAGATTCAATCCCTGATACTGACGGAGGTTCAATCCCTGTCACTGACTGAGGTTCAATCTCTGACAATGACTGAGATTTAATCCCTGTCACTGACGGAGGTTCAATCCCTGTCACTGACTGAGGATCAATCCCTGTCACTGACTGAGTGATAATCCCTGTCACTGACTGAGATTCAACCTCTGTCACTGATTTTGGTTCAATCCCTGTCACTGACTTAGTTTCAATCCCTGACACTGACTGAGATTCAATCCCTGTCACTGACGGAGGTTCAATCCCTGTCACTGGCTGAGGTTCAATCCCAGTCACTGACTGAGGTTCAATCCCTGTCACTAACTGAGGTTCAATCCCTGTCTCAAACTGAGATTCAATCCCTGTCACTGCCTGAGTGCCAATCCCTGTCACTGACTGAGATTCAATCCCTGTATCTAACTGAGATTCAATCCCTGTCACTGACAGAGAGTCAATCCCTGTCATTGACTGAGATTCATTCCCTGTCACTGACTGTGATTGAATCCTAATCACTGACTGAGGTTCAATCCCAGTCACTGACTGCGATTCAATCCCTGTAACTAAATGAGATTCAATCCCTGTCACTGACTGAGATTCAATCCCTGTCACTGACTGAGGGTCAATCCCTGTCACTGAATGAGGTTCAATCCCTGACACTGACTGAGGCTCAATCCCAGTCACTGACTGAGGTTCAATCCCTGTCACTAACTGAGTTTCAAACCCTGTCTCAGACTGAGATTCAATCCCTGTCACTGCCTGAGGGTCAATCTCTGTCACTGACTGAGATTCAATCCCTGGAACTAACTGAGCTTCAATCCCTGTCACTGACAGAGAGTTAATCCCTGTCATTGACTGAGATTCATTCCCTGTCACTGATTGAGATTCAATTCCTGTCACTGACTGAGATTCAATCCCTGTCACTGACTGAGATTCTATGCCTGTCACTGAATGAGATTCCATTCCTATCACTGTCTGAAGGTCAATCACTGTCACTAAGTGAGATTCAATTCCAGTTACTGACAGCGATTCAATCCCAGTCACTGACTGAGATTCAATCCCTGTCACTGTCTGCGATTCTATGCCTGTCACTGACTGAGATTCAATCCCTGTCACTAACTGAGATTCAATCCCTGTCGCTGACGGAGGTTCAATCACTGTCACTGACTGAGATTTAATCCCTGTGACTGATTGCGGCTCAATCCCTGTCACTGACTGAGATTCAATCCCTGTCACTGTCTGAGGGTCAATCCCTATCACTGGCTGAGGTTCTATCCCTGTCACAGACTGAGATTCAATCCCTGTCACTGCCTGAGGGTCAATCCCTATCACTGACTGAAACACAATCCCTGGCATTGACTGAGATTCAATCCCTGTCACTGTCTGAGGGACAATCCCTGTCACTGACTGAGATTCAATCCCTGTGACTGACTGCGGTTCAATCCCTGTCACTGTTGGAGTGCTTTTTCCCAGTCACTGACTGAGATTCAATCCATGTCACTGTCTGAGATTCAATCTCTGTCACTGACTAAGGTTCAATCCCTGTCACTGGCTGAGCTTCAATCCCTGGCACAGACTGAGATTCAATCCCTGTCACTGCCTGAGGGTCAATCCCTGTCACTGACTGAGATTCAATTCCTATCACTGTCTGAGGGTCAATCCCTGTCACAGACTGATATTCAGTCACTGTCACTGACGGAGGTTCAATCCCTATCACTGACTGAGATTCAATCCCTGTCACTGTCTGAGGGTCAATCCCTGTCACTGATTGATGTTCAATCACAGTCACTGACGGATATTCAATCCCTGTCACTGCCTGAGGTTCAGTCCCTGTCACTGACTGAGGTTCAATTCCAGTCACTGACTGAGATTCAAACCTTGTCACTCACT
>NW_025175402.1:0-1969 GCF_004010195.1 Chiloscyllium plagiosum | reverse complement strand
CAGTCACTGACACCAATTTCCGCCTGTCTGATATAAACCAGTCCCACAGTCAGTGACACCAATCTCCCCCTGTCTGATATAAACCAGCCCACAGTCACTGACACCAATTTCCTTCTGTCTGATAGAAACCGGTCCCACAGTCAGTGACACCAAACTCCCCCGTCTGATATAAACCAGCCCCACAGTCACTGACACCAATCTCCCCGTCTGACATAAACCAGACCCACAGTCACTGACACCAATCTCCCCCTGTCTGATATAAACCAGCCCCAGAGTCACTGACATCAATTTCCTCATGTCTGATATAAACCAGTCCCACAGTCAGTGACACCAAAATCCCTCTGTCTGATATAAACCAGCCCCACAGTCACTGACACCAATCTCCCCCGTCTGACATAAACCAGTCCCACAGTCAGTGACACCAATCTCCCCCTGTCTGATATAAACCAGCCCCACAGTCACTGACACCAATCTTCCTCTGACTGATATAAACCAGCCCCACAGTCACTGACACCAATTTCCGCCTGTCTGATATAAACCATACCCACAGTCACTGACACCAATCTCCCCCATGTCTGATATCAACCAGCTTCACAGTCACTGACACCTATCTCCCTCTGTCTTATATAATCCATCCCCACAGTCTCTAACACCATTGTCCCCCTGTCTGATATAAACCAGCCCACAGTCACTGACACCAATTTCCTCCTGTCTGATATAATCCAGCCCCACAGTCACGGACACCAATCTCCCCATGACTGACATAAACCAGCCCCACAGATACTGACACCAATCTCGCGCTGTCTGATATAAAACAGCCCCACAGTCACTGACACCAATCTCCCCCTGTCTGATATAAACCATACCCACAGTCCCTGACAACAATCTCCCCCAGTCTGATATAAACCAGCTCCACACTCACTTACGCCAATCTCCTCCTGTCTGACATAAGCCAGCCCCACAGTCACTGACACCAATCTCCTCCTGTCTGACATAAACCAGACCCTTTTTCACTGACGCCAATCTCCCCCTGTCTGACATAAACCAGCCCCACAGTCACTGACACCAATGTCAGCATGTCTGATATAAACCAACCCCACAGTCACTGACGCCAATCTCCCCCTGTCTGACAAAAACCAGCCCCACAGTCACTGACAGCAATTTCTGCATGTGTGACATAAACCAGCCCCACCGACACTGACACCAATCTCCCGCTGTCTGATATAAACCAGACCCACAGTCACTGACACCAATCTCCCCCTGTCTGAGAGAAACCATACCCACAGTCACTGACACCAATCTCCCCCTGTCTGATATCAACCAATCCACAGTCACTGACAACAATCTCCCCTGTCTCATATCAACCAGTCACACAGTCCCTGACCACAATCTCCCCCTGTCTGATATCAAACAGCCCCACAGTCACGAACAACAATTTCCTCCTGTCTGACATAAACCAGACTCACAGTCACTGACACCAATCTCCCCCGGTCTGATATAAACCAGCCCCACAGTCACTGACACCAATTTCTGCATGTCTGACAAAACCAGCCGCACCGACACTGACACCAATCTCCCCCTGTCTGATATAAACCATACCCACAGTCACTGACACCAATCTTCCCCTGTCTGATATCAACCAGGTCCACAGTCACTGACACCTATCTCCCTCTGTCGGATATAATCCAGCCCCACAGTCACTAACACCAATTTCCTCCTGTCTATTATACTCCAGCCCACAGTCACTGACAACAATTTCTTCCTGTCTGATATTCTCCAGCCACATATTCACTGACACCAATCTCCCTCTCTCTGATATAAACCAGCCCCACAGTCACTGACACCAATCTCCCGCTGTCTGATATAAACCAGACCCACATTCACTGACGCCAATCTCCTCCAGTCTGATATTAACCAGCTCCACACTCACTTACGACAATCACCCCCTGTCTGATATAAACCAGAACCA
>NW_025175401.1:0-1969 GCF_004010195.1 Chiloscyllium plagiosum | reverse complement strand
TCGTGTTCAGAGTGAACACCGTCGAAAACTATTCATTTAGTGCTTCACCTATCTCTTCTGACTCCACACACAACTTCCCCCTACTATCCTTGATTGGCCCTAATCTTACTCTCGTCATTCTTGTATTCCTTAAATACCTATAGAAAGCCTTAGGGTTTACCCTGATCATATCCGCCAATAACTTCTCATGTCTCCTCGTGGCTCTTCTGAGCTCTCTCTTTAGGTCTTTCCTGGCTACCTTGCAACCCTCAAGCGCCCTAACTGAGCTTTCACATCTCATCTTAACATAAGCCTTCTTCTTCCTTTGACCAGAAACTCCACTTCCTTCATAAACCACGCTCCCACGCTCTACAGCTTTCTCCCTGACTGACAGGTACATACTTATCTAGGACACTCAGAAGCTTTTCCTTGAATAAGCTCCACATTTCTAAGGTGCCCACCTCCTGCAGTTTCCTTACCCATCCTATACTTCCTAAATGTTGCCTAATCGCATTGTAATTGCCTTTCGCCCACCTGTAGCTCTTCTCCAGTGGTATACACCTATCCCTTTCTATCACTAAAGTAAACATAACAGAATTGTGATCGCTATTACCAAAGTGCTCACCTTGTTGCAAGTCTAACACCTGGCCGGGCTCATTACCCAGTACCAAATCTAATGTGGCTTTGCCCCTTGTTGGTCTGTCTACACACTGTGTCAGGAAGCCCTCCTGCACACACTGGACAAAAACTGACCCATCTATAGTAATCGTAGTGTAGTGTTCCCAGTCAATATTTGGAAAATTGAAGTCCCCCATGACAACAGCCCTGTCTCTCTCACTCCTAACGAGAATCATCTTTGCTATCCTTTCCTCTACATCTCTGGAACTATTCGGGGGCCTATAGAAATCTCCCAACAGGGTAGCCTCTCTTTTCCTGTTTCTAACCTCAGCCCATACTACCTCAGTTGACGAGTCCCCAAACATCCTTTCTCCAACTGTAATACTGTCCTTGACCAACAATGCCAAACTTCCCCCTCTTTTACCATCTTCTCTGTTCTTACTAAAACATCTAAATCCTGGAACCTGCAACAACCATTCCTGTCCCTGCTCTAACCATGTCTCTGAAATGGCCACAACATCGAAGTCCCAGGTACCAACTTATGCTGCAAGTTCATCCACCTTCCTCCGGATGCTCCTGGCGTTGAAGTAGACACACTTCAAACCCACTTCCTGCTTGCCGGTGCCATCTTGCGTCCCTGAAACTTGATTTCGGACCTTCCTACTCTCAACCTTTTCGATACTCGAACTACAATTTTGGTTCCCATCCCCCTGCTGGATTAGTTTCAACCCACCCCAATAGCCTTAGCGAATCCCCCCAGAGCCCAGTGCCCACTGCTTTCCCCCGGTAAGTCGTTCCCCCCACCGCACAAACAGTATCCAAAACGGTATACTTATTGTTGAGGGGAATGGCCACAGGGATTTCCTGCACTGCCTGCCGGTTCCCTTTCCGTCCCCTGACTGTAACCCTTTTCTTATATCTGAGGAGTGACTATCTCACTGTAACTCCTCTCAATAACCCCCTCTGTCTCCCGAATGATCCGAATTTCATCCAGCTCTCGTTCCAATTGTCTAATGCGGTTTTCGAGGAGATGGTGTTGAGTGCACTTCCCACAGATGTAGTCAGCAGGGTCACTAGTGGTGACCCTTACCTCCTACATTCTGCAGGAGAAACATTCAACTGCCCTAACCTCCATTCCCACTATTCTAAATTCCAAAGAGACTGTTGAAAAATAAAGAGTTCCAGAAAATCATACTTCATTTATAAAGTACTTCAACAAATAACACACACTTTTATCGACTAGAGATATCTCAATCACTGTCTTTCACTGCCCTGATTTCTGTAACTAAACCCGCATGTTTTCACCCAGGAGAGTTCACAACTGGCCAGGCTGAAACGACTCGATGTCTTCTCCATACCCCCTTATGTGGGT
>NW_025175400.1:0-1969 GCF_004010195.1 Chiloscyllium plagiosum | reverse complement strand
ACATAAATAGATTCTATCCCTCAGTATCTTCGCCAGCAGCTTCACTAACACTGACATCGGGATCACCAGTCTATAATTACCTGGAAGCAAGGGAACAACATTGGCAATTCTCCATTTCACCCATATTCAATGATGCTACAAAGGTGTCTGTTAAGGCTCCAGCTACTCCCCCCTCACTTGCCTCAGTAAACTCTGATAGATCCCATACAGACCTGGGAACTTGTCGACCTTAATGCTTTTTAGAATAGCAACACTTCTTCCCTTATTATGTCGACCTGACCTAGAGCAATCAAATATCTATCCCTAACATCAACATTCTTCATGTCCCTCTCCTCGTTGAATACAGATGCAAAGTGCTCATTAAATATCGCCCTTTTTCTTTGTCCTTGAATGGCCCAATCAGTTCTCTAGTTACTCTCTTGCCACAAATAAAAGGCTTTGGGTTTTTCTGTGACCCTGTTTGCTAAAGATATTTCATGACCCCTTTCAGATTGATCTGACATTCCCGATGTTGTTCCAAAGCTTCATCTGTTTCATTCGCCTAGACCTTATGTATGTTTCTTTTTCCTCTTAGCTAGTGTCACAATTTCACCTGTCATCCATGATTCCCTGATCATGCCATTTCTATCCCTAGTTTTTACAGGACACGTCACCTTACTGTAATATAGCATTCTTAGGGGACTTGACAGGATGATGTTTCTTAGAGCGGCACAGTGGTTAGCACTGCAGCTCCACAGACCCAGTGACCTGGGTTGGATTCCAGCTTGGGCGACTGCATGCATGTCATTTGCAAATTCTCCCAATGTCTATGTGGGTTTCTTCTGGGCGGTCCAGTTTCCAACCACAATTCAAGAATATGCTGGTTAGCTGATTTGGCCGTGGTAAATTGCCCATAGTGTTCAGGGATGTGTAGGTTAGATGCATTAGTCAGGGGTAAATGTAGGGGAATGGGTTTGGGTTCGATAGTGTTCGTACAGTCAGTGTGGACTTGTTGGGCTGAAGGGCCTGTTTGCACAATGTTGGGGTTCTAAGATTCTAAGAGGATAGATATGGAAAGGTCGTTTTCCCTTGTGGGAGAGTCTAGGGTACGTCTACAATAATTATAACAAATTGGAAAATAACAATTATGGGGAAGACAACCCTGATCCACAGATGGACCTGTATATTCAGTTCCCCGTTCCAGTGTTTACTCCAGACACTTGGAGCCTGCCATATCTTGCTTGCTTTTTCTGCATGAGCTTTGGATCTGTTTCGCCCGTATGGACTATTTATGAATAACTCCTTGGCTTTCGTTCATCTCCATTCAGTCTGCAATGAAGTGTGGAATAGGTGGAACTTTTGTAACTACCGAATTGTCATAATTCTCATCTGCGTTGTTTTGGTAGCTAGATAATGTTACCTACAATTTCCCATTAGGTTTAATGAAAATTGGTTGCCAATGGCTAAATAAGAAGAAACATTACCAATCGGCAAATTATATACTTTCAAACACTCATTTCTGTCTGTGTGGTATCCTGAGGCTGCGATGGAAATATAATACACATCTCCAATGGGACAATGCTGAGAAAAAAGTTTGGCTGTTCACTGGGAAAATAGATAATGAACAGTTTGTACAAAAGCAAGTTCTCTTTCTTTGATCATTCCTTTAGGAATGTCCATTCATTCCATCTTTATTGCACTAGGTTAAGTCTACCATAACTAAGTAGTCTCCGACGTAAACAAGTAAAGAGCTGTTGTACTATGACACCAAGATGATATCTGTACATCTGACAGATTAAACACTACCCGTGTGTGTCTGTATGCAGGCAACAACGATACATTTTCTTCCCACATTAAAATACCCACTGTATTTCTGATTTGCTACATTGTGACTTTGAGCAGTACTGGGTTTCATGGTAGTCGTGGGTCGAACTGTAGTTGTGGGATAGTTGTCCTTATAAAGCATGAAAGCTGATCTTGTTGCTGGACA
>NW_025175399.1:0-1969 GCF_004010195.1 Chiloscyllium plagiosum | reverse complement strand
GTTCTGTCCTTGTTACGGTTGGAGGGGTGGGGTTTGAGGGCGGAGGTGTGGGATGTGAACGAGATGCGTTGGAGGGCACCTTTAACCACCTTAATCAAGTCTGCCTCATGACACATCACCAAATCCAGAATTGCCCATTCTCTAATGGGGTCTGCCACAGACTTCACAAAAAAATCCTGTTGACTTTCCACAAATTCCTTTTCCTGAGGTCCATGTACCAAGCTGATTTTCCCAGTCCTCCATGATTACTCTGATATTGCCTTTCTACAATGTGTTTTCCATCTCCTGATTTATTTTCTTCCCCACATCCGAACAACTGCTGGGAGGCCTGTACACAATTCTGATCAGGATCTGTGGCATGGTGGCTCAGTGGTTAGCACTGCTACCTCACAGAGCCAGGGGACCAGGTTCAATTCCACTCACGGGTGACTGACTGTGTGGAGTTCACACATTCTTCCCGTATCAGTATAGGTTTCCTCCGGGTGCTCCGGTTTCCTCCCATAGCCCGAAGTCCAGGATAGATGGGTTCGCCACGGGAAATGCAAGGTTATTGGTCTTCAGAAGGTTAGTATGGACATGATGGACCTAATACCCTGCAACCACATGGTCTGTGACATGTAGCCACACAGATTCCGACCCATCTCAATTCTAGATATTTCTGTCCCCCATGTCAGTTGTAGATATTTCTGACCACCATGTCAATTGTAGATATTTCTGTCCTCCGTGTCAATTGTAGATATTTCTGACCCCATGTCAATTATAAATATATCTGACCCCCATGTCAATTCCAGATATTTCTGACCCCCATGTCAGTTGTAGATATTCTGACCCCGATGTCAATACTAGGTATTTCTGTCCCCCATGTCAGTTGTAGATTTTTCTGACCCCTCTGTCAATTGTAGATATTTCTGACCCCCATGTCAATTGTAGATATTCTGACCCCCATGTCAATTGTAGATATTTCTGACCCCCATGTCAATTGTAGATATTTCTGACTCCATGCAATTGTAGATATTTCTGACCCTCGTGTCAATTGTAGATATTTCTGACCCCCATGTCAATTGTAGATATTTCTGACCCCCATGTCAATTGTAGATATTTCTGACCCCTCTGTCAATTGTAGTTATTTCTGAACCCATGTCAATTGTAGATATTTCTGACCCCTCTGTCAATTGTAGATATTTCTGACCCTCGTGTCAATTGTAGATATTTCTGACCCCCATGTCACTAGTAGATATTTCTGACCCCCATGTCAATTGTAGATATTTCTGACCCTCGTGTCAGTTGTAGATATTCTGACCCCTCTGTCAATTGTAGATATTTCTGACCCCCATGTCAATTGTAGATATTTCTGACCCTCGTGTCAATTGTAGATATTTCTGACCACCATGTCAATTGTAGATATTTCTGACCCCTATGTTAATTGTAGATATTTCTGTCCCCCATGTCAATTGTACATATTTCTGACCCTCGTGTCAATTGTAGATACTTCTGACCCCTATGTCAATTGTAGCTATTTCTGACCCCATGTCAATTGTAGATATTCTGACGCCCATGTCAATTGAAGATATTTCTGACCCCTATGTCAATTGTAGATATTCTGACGCCCATGTCAATTTTAGATATTTCTGACCCCCATGTCAGTTGTAGATATTTCTGACGCCCATGTCAATTGTAGATATTTCTGACCCTAGTGTCAATTGTAGATATTTATGACCCCATGTCAGTTGTAGATATTTCTGACCCCCATGTCAATTGTAGATATTTCTGACCCCATGTCAATTGTAGATATTTCTGACCCCCATGTCAATTGTAGATATTTCTGACCCCATGTCAATTGTAGATATTCTGACACCCATGTCAATTCTAGATATTCTGACGCCCATGTCAATAGTAGATATTTCTGACGCCCATGTCAATTGCAGATATTCTGACCCCATGTCATTTGTAGATATTCTGACCCCATGTC
>NW_025175398.1:0-1969 GCF_004010195.1 Chiloscyllium plagiosum | reverse complement strand
CGGGGAATAGACACTGTTCCCTGTGACCAGGATGCAGTCTGGGGAATAGACACTGTTCCCTGTGACCAGGCATGAGTCTGAGGAATAGACACTGTTTCCCATGGTCTGGATGGAGTTCGTGGAATAGACACTGTTCCCTGTAAGCAGGATTGAGTCTGGGGAATAGACACTATTTCCCATGGTCAGGATGGAGTCTGGGGAATAGACACTGTTCCGTGTGACCAGGATCAAGTCCGGGGAATAGACACTGTTCCCAGTGACCAGGATTGAGTCCGGGGAATAGACACTGTTCCCTGTGACCAGGATCAAGTCCGGGGAATAGACACTGTTCACTGTGACCAGAATCGGGTCTGCGGAATAGACTCTGTTCCCTGTGACCAGGATGAGGTCCGGGGAATAGACACAATTCCCTGTGACTAGGATCGGGCCCAGGGAATAGATACTATTCCCTGTGACCAGAATGGAGTCCAAGGAATAGACACTGTCTCCTGTGACCAGGATAGAGTCTGGGGAATAGACACTGTTCCCTGTGACCAAGATGGAGTCCGGGGAATAGACACTGTTCCCTGTGACCAGGATGAAGTCCGGGGAATAGACACAATTCCCTGTGACTAGGATCGGGCCCAGGGAATAGATACTGTTCCCTGTGACCAGAATGGAGTCCGCATAATAGACACTGTTCCCTGTGACCAGGATGAAGTCCGGGGAATAGACACCATTCCCTGTGACTAGGATCGGGTCCAGGGAATAGATACTGTTCCCTGTGACCAGGATGGAGTCCAAGGAATAGACACTGTCTCCTGTGAACAGAATGGAGTCCGGGGAATAGACACTGTTCCCTGTGACCAGGATGGAGTCCGCATAATAGACACTGTTCCCTGTGGTCAGGATCAAGTCCGGGAAATAGGCACAGTTGGAGTCCGGGGCATAGACTCTCTTCCCCGTGCCTAGGATTGAATCCGGGGAATAGACACTGTTCCATGAGAACAGAATGGAGTCTGGGGATTGACACTGTTCCCTGTGACCAGGATGGAGTCCGGGGAATAGACACTGTTCCCTGTGACCAGGATGAAGTCCGGGGAATAGACACAATTCCCTGTGACTAGGATCGGGCCCAGGGAATAGATACTGTTCCCTGTGACCAGGTTGGAGTCCAGCGAATAGACACAGTTCCCTGTGACCAGGATGGAGTCCGGGTAATGGACAATCTTCCCTGTAACCAGGATCGAGCCCGGGGAATAGATGCTCTTCCCGCTTGTCAGGATGGAGTCAGGGAATAGACACTGTTCCCTGTGGTCAGGATCGATTACGGGGAATAGATACTGTTCCCTGTGACCAGGATGGAGTCTGGGAAATAAACACTGGTCCCTGTGGTCAGGATTGAGTCCGGGGTATAGACACTGTTCCCGTGACCGGAATGGAGTCCGGGGAATAAACACTGTTCCCTGTGACCAGGATGGAGTCTGGGGAATAGACACTGTTCCGTGTGGTCAGGATGGAGTCCGGGGAATAGACACTGTTCCATGTGGTCAGGATGGAGTCCGGGGAATAGACACTGTTCCATGTGGTCAGGACCGAGTCCAGGGAATAGACACTGTTCCCTGTGACCAGGATTGAGTCCAGGGAATAGACACTATTCCCAGTGACAAGGATTGAGTCCGGGGAATAGACACTGTTCCCTGTGACCAGGATGGAGTCTGGGGAATAGACACTGTTCCCTGTGACCAGGGATGAGTCTGCGGAATAGACACTGTTTCCCATGGTCAGGATGGAGTTCGTGGAATAGACACTGTTCCCTGTAAGCAGGATTGAGTCTGGGGAATAGACACTATTTCCCTTGGTCAGGTTGGAGTCCAGGGAATAGACACTCTTCCCTGTGACCAGGATGAAGTCCGGGGAATAGACACAATTCCCTGTGACTAGGATCGGGTCCAGTGAATAGATACTGTTCCCTGTGACCAGGATGGAG
>NW_025175397.1:0-1969 GCF_004010195.1 Chiloscyllium plagiosum | reverse complement strand
AACACACTGAGTTAATCTGCAGGGGCAGCAAGGATGAAGTTTTCGTTTGTTCATCGGACTTGAGCATCACTGGCTGCACTCAGCATTTATCCCTCATTCACATCAGCCCTTGAGAAGATGGTAGTGAACTGCCTTATTGAACTGATATACTCCATAAAACTTTATTTGTGGAGAAACTGGATGTCGCAGAAATTAAACTGCAGCTTTTGTATTCCCAGTCCCAATTTTAAACTTAACTGTTTGAGTGGCACAGTGACTCAGTGGTTAGCATTGCTGCCTCAGAGTTCCAGGGACTCGTGTTTGATTCCAGTATCGTGCGACCGTAAATGGAGTTTGTAAGTTCTCCCCGTGTTTGCGTAGGGTTCTTTCGGATGATCTGGTTTGCTTCGACATGTGCGGGTTCAGTAATATTGGCCATGCTAAATTGCCCGTAATGATCAGACATGTGAAGGTTAGGTGCATTAGTCAGGGAAATGTACAGTGATAGGGCAGGGGCATTTCACAACGCTGGGATTATATATTCATTTACTCTCGTCTGAGTGAGAGACTGGAATTCCATGTGTTGTCAGCAAGCTGATGTACAGCAGAACAAAGTCTCTAAGCTAATTGAGGGGAGATATTCGCAGAACAGGGAGAGAATAGGGAAAAAAACAAATTGCTGATAAAAGCTCAGCAGTTTTGGCAACATCTGAACAGAGAAACCAGAGTTACCACGTCGTATCCGGTCACCGTTTATCTGAGCCAGACCTGAAACATTAACGCTGATTTCTCTTCACAGATGCTGCCAGACCTGCTGAGGTTTTTCAGTAACTTTTGGTTTTGTTTCTGATTGACAGCATCTGCGGTTCTTTCAGATTGTATTTAGGTGCATTAGTCAGGGAAATGTACAGTGATAGGGCAGGGGCATTTCACACCGCTGGGATTCTATATTCATTTACTCTAGACTGAGTTAGAGACTTGAATTCCATGTGAATGGGGTTAAGTTCAGAGTAAAGCTGTTTCTGCACTTCAGCTTTTCCCAGACCATGTTCACCGTGGAATTAGATAATGACGAAGTCAACCCTTATCCCCACACTGTCCCTATCAAATGCACTTAGCATAGTTATATCACTGGCTTATAGGCAGATTGCATTTCCCTGTACACTTTCTCCAACTAAACCTTCCAGGGTCCGGGAAAAATAGGGTTACATACAATGTACAGATATGTCCACAAACACTTCCGTGTCAGGGGAAACTCTGTGTTAGATTACAGAGTAAAGCTGCCTCTACAGTGTCTATCAAAAACTCGTACATAGCTCATACGCACAGACACACTGTCATGCAGTCAAACATGTTCAGTCACACGCACAGTAGAGCATTGCAAACTCCCGATCTCCGAATCTCATACTCGAACACAACCTCTCACTCAGCCAATCTCAGCCACCAACTCTCAGTCAATCAGTCACAGACACCTCAAAGCCACACTCGCTCATTCAAATACACAGTTACTCTTTCACAAATGTATACTAATGATACACAATCCGAGAGGCTTGCTTAATGGTAAATCAATTTCTTTATTTTTAGAGAACACAAAATTTGACGGCAAATTACGTCAGGCTGGTCCTTGATAAATGCCTGTTATCTGGATAAAATACATCTTACTCCACGCTAAATCTCTTACGGGTTCTGAACAAGACCACGCACCTACAATTCAGTAGCTGACCTGTCACATTACTATCGTATTTTCGTCTTGAAGTTTGGAAAGTTAGACAGATTTTTAAAAATCTCAGGGCACGGACTTTAAAAGGATTCTGGAATCTACATCTTAATCAATGGAAACTTTGTAACAGAGTTCTCCATATCCTGCTTTTCCAGTTTAATTTGTAAATTAACATTTCTACAATGTAGGAATGTATGAATGGAAAAAAAAATCACACATTTGCCCCTCACCTGTGCGGACAGAATTCAGATTCAAACTGAAGCTTCTCTG
>NW_025175396.1:0-1969 GCF_004010195.1 Chiloscyllium plagiosum | reverse complement strand
GTGCTGAGTGAGTGGGCACTGTCGGAGGGTCAGTGCTGAGGGAGCGTCACTGTCGGAGGGTCAGTGCTGAGGGCGTGCTGCACTGTCCCCGAAACCAGCGTCTGCCATGTCAGCAGGGTCTCCTTGGTTGATTTGAGGTGGTGTTGTCTGGAAACAGTACTGGAGGGAGAGCAGGAGGTTTCCTGGGCCTGCTCTGTATTCCTCAGCCAGTTTGTATTGAAGAGCAAGTAACAAGATGATCAGTGAGTAATTGCTTTGCTGTTTATGGGAGCTGTGCTCGAATTGCAATCCACATTACACTCATCTGGAACAAAACCAGTATTTGATTGTTCCTGGAGCTTTGCGTTCTGTCGTTAAAATGATGCTAACTGCATTGATCCACGCCCTCTCCTTCGCCCTCTGTGTCGGGCATACTATAAAACAGAGAGTGATTCAGGAGGCTGGTGTAGACTGGGGAGAGGAGTAGGTGGTATGCACACAGAATGGGGGACAGGCCTGACGGCCATGATCAGCAGTTTCTCAAAGACAGCCAGCAGCTCCTTTCGGATTGTCCCTACTTCCCCTGACTGCAGCAGTCTCTTACAGAGAGACGCGATTAGTCCATTCACCCCTTTGGGCTTGGTAACCAGGGAACAGGAGCAGTCTGTCCTTGTTCTCGTTAGCTGTGTGTGTCTCTCTCTCTCTCTGTCTCTGTCTCTCTCCCTCCACCCCATCTTGCCCTCCTCTCTCTCTCACACACACACACACACACACACGTACACAGGGTGTGTGTGTGTGTGTGGGAAAACAGCGTGGAATGGATAATTGGAGAGATTTCTTTTTAATGTCTGCCAACTCTCCAAGCAGTGGAAACGTGGAGCGGGAGTGTGGAAGGGGGGGGGGGAAGGTGGGAATAATGAGGAGACGGATGTTAATGTCTGCCGTCTCTCAGATCCAGTGAAAACTCAGAGAGGCGGTGTGGGAGACCCAGAAAGGGACAGATTTTAAAGTCTGCAAACTCTCAGAGTGAAAACGCAGTGTGGGAAACAGAGACCGAGAAAGAGAGAGTCCAGATTTTAAGCTCTAAATCCTCAGTTGAAAGCAGAGAGAGAGAGAGAGAGAGAGAGAAACACACACACAGAAACAGATAATTAGAGACAGACGGACAGATTTTAATGTCTGCCAACTGCGAGAGTGAAAACAGAGAGAGAGAGAGAGGGGCAAAGAGAACGGGAAACAGAGAGAGAGAGAGAGGGGCAAAGAGAACGGGAAACAGAGAGAGAGACAGATTTTAATGTCTGCCAATTCTGAGTGAGAGCTCAGAGAGAGAAATACAGCGACAGAGTGAGAGACACACAGTGGGAGAGTGAGTGTGTGAGTGTAAGAAAAGGGGAAATAGTCAAGGTCTTTACCCCCTCACCCCCTGGGGTGGGGGAGTCCAGAACTAGAGGGGCGTAGGTTTAGGGTGAGAGGGGAAAGATATAAAAGAGACCTAAGGGGCAGCTTTCTCACGCAGTGGGTGGTACGTGTATGGAATGAGCTGCCAGAGGAAGTGGTGGAGGCTGGTACAATTACAACATTTAAGAGGCATTTGGATGGGTATATGAATAGGAAGGGTTTGGAGGGATATGGGCCGGGTGCTGGCAGGTGGGGACGAGATTGGGTTGGGATATCTGGGACGGCGTGGACCGAAGGGCCTGTTTCGGTGCTGTACGTCGCGAGGCGAGAGGGAGAGAGCCACAGATTTTTATAAAGTCCACAAACCCAGACCAAGTGAGAACCGAAACAGGGGTCAGGCACACAGAGAGAGAGAGTCAGGCGGGGGAGTGATAGGGCAACACAGGCAGAGAGAGGCCAAGTTAATTAGAGAGAGAGGAAGGGAGGACAGAGAAGGAGGTGGGGACAGAGAGTGGCAGAAAGGTAGATTCTGTAGTTAAACAGACACAGAATGAAACTCCGAGAGACCAGGAGCAAATGTGGGGAGCAAGGG
>NW_025175395.1:0-1969 GCF_004010195.1 Chiloscyllium plagiosum | reverse complement strand
TCCTAATGGTTTGTCATATTCTGATATAATGACAACTTAGTCATGCTTGCAACTAAACTTACTTTGCAATTACTTCACTTGATCCAGGAGAACCTGCATTCCCATTTTCCTCACTGTTTGCACTGACAATGTTTCCAGAATTCATCAAAGAGCACAAATGCAGTCATTTAACATCAGTAACCTTATCCAGAATTAAGTCCAAAGCAATTTTACAACAAAAAATAATCGCAGACTTGAGATTCAATATTCCAAGCCTGATCGACTAGTTTTCTTAAGTTAGTCAATGACTGTGCAATTTTAATAAATCGCATTATTTTGCCACAGTGATAATAAAAGAACAGAGATATCCATGCAAAGTCAGAATCAGGTGTAACAGGCCTTTAGCTGATCGTTGTTCTCTTCAGAAATAGAGATTATAGACAGGAAATATCCTTTCAGTGTAAGTCTAATGAGTTGCTGTCGTCCATTCCGTGGAGTGCAAGTGCTCGGTAACCCAACATCGTAGCTCAGTGATGGTGAAGGGTGTGGAAATTAGGTACGTTACTTCTTTTGCCAGGAAACAAACTGCTCTCTCTTTGATCATATTGAGCTTCTTGAATATTGTTGCAATTAAACCAATCACCAGGTGAGTAGTGAAGATTCCAATGCTCCCGATTTTAGCCTTGTAATGGTTAAGTTAATGAGGGGGTAATGACAAAGCAGTATACCTTGATTCCCAGTCTTGTATTCTTGCTAATGTTATTAGTTATTGCTGCTATCACCACCCATCCCCGTGGAGTGTATTGGCAATGCTGTCCTATGATCTGGAAAATGTTGCTGGGACTTTATTTGTTTTCAAGATGCATCATGAACCATCGTGGTCGTGTTGGTATGTGGTTCTTTTGACTTCCACAGGATGTCTACAGTACACCACACTGAGGGAATGCTGGGGTTGGGGTGTGGAAGAGACAGTACAGGGTGAAAAGAAGAGAAAACCATTTATTTAATATGTCAACATTGTCTATAGCCATTTCTGGGCTATGCAAGACCTTCATACTAAAAAACAAGCAAAATTCAACCGACCATTGAAACACTTTGGATGTTTTATGCTGATTCAATATTGGTCTCTCAAAATAAGCCAAGCATTTCTGAACCAGTCAAGCAGTTGTTTTCTGTGATTGTTCTCATCTGTGTTAGTGTTCACCATACTGCCTTGGGATGCCTTCGTGAGGCAACCCTGACATAATCTTACAACAACTGCCAGCACTTCCCTTTCACAATATTGGATCCCTAACATAGCAGTTTTAAATCTGACATTATACCAGACTTACTTGCCAATCTGTTTCCTTTTGTTTCTGACAAACTTAGGTTTCCACCTAATTCACAGTATGAGGTGCCAACATTTTCACAGCCGCAACTCATCATAAAATACCAGTTAGATCATTTTAAATATGTGCATGATCACCAAGTTAATATTTGGCACTGCTTATCTACATCGAGAGTTTTGGCTGTGAGGGCAGGAGCTGGTGGTTGGGGAGTAAAGAGGTCAAATAAAGACTTTCTGCACTGGGACAGAGGGAAAACATCCCAAATGCAAGGATTTAAGTTTAACTTCCTGATCTTAGAAAAAGAAACTCAAGCTCTTCACATACTATTGCTAATTTAACCCTTACAAGTACAATTTGTAACTCAATGTTTGATTCACAATCCGAATATAGCAATTTCTCATTTTTCAAATTCACTGAAGGTTCATGTCATATTAGTCAGTATTGGCTGTATTGTTGAAAAGAAAATGTTATTCCTTTTCCTTTCCTGCTCCTTCATCCATTCGGAGTTTACTGCAAGATCTGACAATAATAAACCCAGAAGTAATTACAGGTCTCTGACCCAGAGCAGTGTAATGACCTCAGTATTTAGGCTTCGATTAATTGATGACATCAGTGAAATGGTCTGGAGTTGATGCTGCCTGTATTGAATTCACCATGAAAGC
>NW_025175394.1:0-1969 GCF_004010195.1 Chiloscyllium plagiosum | reverse complement strand
AGAACTATCTGAGGTATTGAGGGAGAACTATATAAGATATTGACGGGGAACTATCTGAGGTATTGAGGGAGAACTTTGGGATGCATTGAGGGAGAAATAACCGAGGTATTGAGGGTGCACTTTCTGAGGTAATGAGGGAGCACTTTCAGAGGCAGTGAGGGAGTTCTTTCTGAGGTACTGAGGTAGCACTTTCTGAGGTACTGAGGGAACACTTTCTGAGGTACGAAGAGAGCACTTTCTGAGGTATTGGAGGAGCACTGTCTGAGGTACTGAGGGAGCACTTACTGAGGTTTTGAGGGAGCACTGTCTGAGGTACTGAGGGAACACTTTCTGAGTAAATGAGGGAGCACTTTCTAAGGTACTGAGGAAGCACTATCTGAGGTACTGAGGGAGAACTATCTGAGGCATTGAGGTAGCTCTTTCTGAGGTATTGAGGGAGCACTATCTGCGGTATTGAGGGAGCACTGTCTGAGATACTGAGGGAGGACTGTCTGAGGTACTGAGGGAGAACTATCTGAGGAATTGAGGGAGCACATTCTGAGGTATTGAGGGAGCACGTTCTGAGGTACTGAGGTAGCACTTTCTGAGGTACTGAGGGAACACATTCTGAGGTACTGAGAGAGCACTTTCTGAGGTATTGGAGGAGCACTGTCTGAGGTAGTGAGGAGCACTTCCTGAGGTTTTCAGGGAGCACTGTCTGAGGTACTGAGGGAACACTTTCTGAGTTACTGAGGGAGCACTTTCTAAGGTACTGAGGAAGCACTATCTGAGGTACTGAGGGAGAACTATCTGAGGTATTGTGGCAGCTCTTTCTGAGTTATTGAGGGAGCACTATCTGAGGTATTGAGGGAGCACTGTCTGAGATACTGAGGGAGGACTTTCTGAAGTACTGAGGGAGAACTATCTGAGGAATTGAGGGAGCACTTTCTGAGGTATTGAGGGAGCACGTTCTGAGGTACTGAGGGAGCACTTTGTGAGATATTGAGTGAGCACTTCCAGAGGTATTGGGGGGGCATTATCTGAGGTACTGAGGCTGAACTATATGAGGTACTGAGGTAGCACTATCTGAAGTATTGAGGGAGCACTATCTGAAGTATTGAGTGAGCACTATCTGAGGTACTGAGGGAGAACTTTCTGATGTATTGAGGGAGAAATATCTCAGGTATTGAGGGAGCACTTTCTGAGGTATTGAGGGAGCACTATCTGAGGTACTGTGGGAGAACTATCTGAGGTACTGAAGGAGCACTTTCTGCAGTATTGAGGGAGCACTCTCTGTGGTACTGAGGGAGATCTATCTGAGGTATTGACGGAGCACTAGCTGAGGTAGGTACTGAGGGAACAGTTTCTGTGGTACTGAGAGAGCACTTTCTGAGGTATTGGAGAAGCACTGTCTGAGGTAGTGAGGGAGAACTATCTGAAAAATTATGGGAGCACTTTTTGAGGTATTGGGGGAGCACTATCTGAGGTACTGAGGTAGCACTTTCTGAGGTATTGAGGAAACACTTTCTGAGGTATTGAGGAAACACTTTCTGAGGTACTGAGGGAGAACTATATGAGGTACTTAGGTAGCACTATCTGAAGTATTGAGGGAGCGCTATCTGAAGTATTGAGTGAGCACTATCTGAGGTATTGAGGGAGAACTGTCTGAGGTATTGAGGGAGCACTTTGTGAGATATTGAGTGAGAAATATCTGAGGTATTGAGGGAGCAATTTCTGAGGTATTGTAGGGGCACCTTCAGAGGCATTGTGGGAGCACTGTCTGAGGTACTGAGGGAGCACTTTCTGAGGTACTGAGGGAACTCTTTCGGAGGTATTGAGGGAGCACTGTCTGAGGTTCTGACGGAGCACTTTCTGAGGTAGTGAGGGAGCACTTTCTGAGGTATTGAGGGAGCACTGTCCGCGTTACTGAGGGAGCTCTTTCTGAGGTCTTGAGAGGGCAATTTCTGAGGTATTGAGGGAGCACTATCCG